>NC_056739.1:814255104-814440104 GCF_019279795.1 Protopterus annectens
CCCACATGGCCTTTGGGAAAATTTTCAAAAAAAACCCAAAAAATTATTTGGAAAAAACCCCAATTAAAAACCAAAAAAAAATTTTGGTAAAACAAAAAATGGGGTTACTTCCAGATTGTGCAGACAAAGCTTTACAAGAGATAATGCATTCTGCAAACCAAGTTAGTAAGCATACTTTGCAGTATGGCTTTGATGCCCTAGAAACATCTTGCAGGGCTGCAGTCACTGGGTCTGTACTGCGAAGGCATGCTTGGCTGAAGGAACAAACATTGCCAGATCATGTCAAATCAAAATTACTAGACGCTCCTTTAAATAAGGACTGTTTGGCACAAAAACAGAAGAGGTTCTTAAAAAGATGGAAGTAAAAGCTAAATCTATGCAAACTGTTAAAGAATTCTTACAAGTGCAGCCACCTAGATTCAGTAGGCATTGGCCTTCAAAAAACTGGTCCTTTCCAGCCCCTTCCCGGCCTTCTCAGTCCAAACCCAGGGGAAACAGGCCACCCAGACTGCAGTCTCAGGGTATGCAGAGATCTAAACAATAGAGTGCTCCTACCTCAAAAACAGGGAGTGGTAAACCGCCCCCTTATGGAAAAAGCTCACAATGACTTTTGAATTATCCTTCCCAGCCCTGCCCAATTACTTGTGCCCCTAGTAGGAAAACTTCCCCTTCATGCAAAAAACTGGATGTCCATTACTCAGGACTGATGGGTCCTAAACATTGTATCCCATGACTACAGATTCTACTTCCATTCACTGCCAACCCCAGGTGGGTTTCTAGACCTTCCTCCAAACCAGTGGGCAGAGGCTCAAAAGCAAGTACTTTCCCTGCTCAGTATCAGAGCTATTCAACCTTTTCCAGTAGAACAAAGGGGGCAGGGTTTTTACTCCAGACTTTTCCTGGTGCCCAGAAAGAGGGCTCTTGGCGCCCAATCCTGGATCTGTCAATTCTCAACACCTTTCTGGTGGTCCCAAAATGCAAGATTCTTACCCTGCAACAGCTTTCTCCCTATGCTAGCCAAGGATACCTGATTAGTCACTCTAGACTTAAAAGAAACATATCTGCACATCCCCATAAGGGAGTCATGCAGGAAATATCTATGCTTCAGGGCAGGCTGTATGCACTATCAGTTATATGCACTTCCCTTTGGCTTATCTACAGTGCCCAGAGTATTCGCAAAGTGCCTGGCTCCAGCCATTGCATATTGCAGGCAGAGAAATATCCAAATTTTCCCATACTTGGAGGATTGCCTGATTCAGGTGGACAGTCAGGAATTGCTACTTCAGCACCTGGCATTTGTAAAAAGCCTTATTACTTCATTGGGGTACACCATCAACGAAAATAAATCACAACTGATGACCAGTCAAAAGATTGTATTCCTGGAAGCAAGCTTGGACACAACTTCCCAGATGGCATTTCTCACTCCAGAAAAACAGGTCTGTCTGACCAACTACTTCAAACAAATGGCCACCAGAACCCTGCTATCTGAAAGGAAAATACTGCAAGCCCTAGGGTTCTTGGCCTCATGTATTCTGCTAATTCCATATGCAAGACTGCATATGTAGAAACTTCATTGGTACATAAAAAGCCTTTGGTGCCAACATTCTCAGGACCTGGAAACAATCATTCCAATCATACCTTGTCTAAGGGCAGAGTTCCTTTGGTGGGCAGAAGCATGCAACCACAATAAGGGACTGCCTTTCACTCAACCCCTCGCCGCCCAAACCCTGACAACAGACGCATCAAACTATGCATGCGGGGGCGCATATGGCAGGCAAATGCATTCAGGGCCACTGGAGCCCAGGCCAAATTCTCCTGCACATCAATCAAAAAGAGATGCTAGCTGTACAGAATGCTCTGACAGCCTTCAAATATCTAATCCTTCCAGGACAGCTGCTGATAAAAACAGACAACACCACAGTTATGTGGTCCATAAACAAGCAAGGGGGAACCCATTCCTACCCACTCTGTAGGGTAGCCGTGGTCCTGTGGAACACAGCCTTGAGCAACCATGTGCATCTACAAGCTCAGTTCCTGCCAGGAAAACAAAATTCACTGGCAGACGACTTAAGCAGAAATCTCCTCGACCCACACGAGTGGAAATTGAAGCCCAGCACCTTCAACCTTCTAATCCAGAGGTGCAGGACACTGGAGGTGGACCTCTTTGCCTCCCCCGAGAACCACCAGTTGAGAAAATTCTGCACCAGGAACCCTCACAGCAGGGCCTGGAAGGTGGATGCACTATCCTTCTGATGGGAAAACCTCTCAATTTATGCCTTTCCCCCTCTGCCCCTCCTCTCAAAAGTACTACTCACGATCAAACAGGACAGGCCAAGGGCAATTCTTATTGCCCCAGACTGGCCACGTCAGCACTGTTACCCACTCTTACACAGTCTGACAACAGTGCCACCTTGGCACCTTCAACAGACTCCTACCCTGCTGTCTCAGCAGGAGGGACAGATTTTGCATCCACAGTTGCAAACCCTAAACCTTGCAGCCTGGCTTATCCCGTGAATACACCACCAGCAACCCTTAGCAAACCGGTGCTGGACGTCATTCTTGAAGCCAGAAGGTCTAGTACTAGGAAATCCTATGCCGAAAAGTGGAAAAGATATTGTTTTTGGAATCAGTCTCAAGGAAAATACACAACAGTGCCCTCCTTACCTTTAATCCTAGCAGTGCTACTCCACAGAGGTCTGTCCTTCTCCATTAAGATTCATGCCTCTGCCATTTCAGGTCATTATAATACTGAGACACCTCGATTTTCTCACCCTCTCATCAAAACATTTCCTGAGAGGGGCTAACAACTTAAGGCCCCCTAGGAGAACATCCACCCCTGCCTGGGACCTTAACTTTGTACTGAAAAAGCTCACACTTCCCCCTTTTTAACCTGCTGCTTCAGCAGATTTAAAATTCCTCTCTTGGAAAACAGCCTTGCTTTTAGCCATAACTTCAGCAAGAAGAGTGTCTGAGTTACAGGCGATAATGGCTGTGGAACCCTTTATTATTTTCCATGCTGACAGGATTTCCCTCAGGGCTAACCCGTCCTTTATGCCTAAGGTGTTGTCCAATGTGGCTCTAAACCAATCCATCCATTTGCCAACCTTCTTCCCAAATCCTCAGAATAAAGGGGAAAGGATCCTGCACTCCTTGGACGTGCGCAGACAGCTTAGTTTCTACCTGGACAGGACTAAACCATTCAGAAAATCAGACCAGCTGCTAGTCAGCTTTGCTACAGGGGCAGAGGGCAAAGCCATTTCAAAACAAACCATTTCCAAATAGCACACTGCATCCATTACTGCTACAAGCACCATGGAAAACCTACCCCTCACGGGATCAGACCACATTCCACTAGGGCTACTTCCACCTCTACAGCATTTCTCTGGGGAATCCCTACCAGGGACATTCTGGAAGCTGCAACCTGGAGTTCTGTACACACCTTCACCAAGCATTACCACTTACCTATTTTTTCTAAATCCAGAGCTGGATTTGCTACAGCAGTCTTACAAGGCCTGCTAGCCAGCCCTAACACTTCTTGACTTCCTCCACCCTTCCTCAGCTTTGGGAATCAACCCAAGTGTGATGACTGCAACAGTGAAAGACGAACATAGTACAGTTGTGTACACTTACCATAAATGTAGATGTTCAAGTGTATTCACTGTTGCAGTCCTGGTTTCCCTCCCTCCAGCCCCCTGGTTTTCTCTATCCTTTGTACCTCTCCTCTCTATGGCCATTTTTACTGGCAGTGGTATTTACTTTTTACTGGTGGTGTTCCCCACCATATACTAGCTTCCTATTTGGGGGCTCCTGATATTTGGGCAAGAAAAACTGATGTAATGGCGTTGGATGCCTGTTTTATACCCCTGACGTCGTAGAAGAAGCAACAGCATCTGATGCAGAAATCCCAAGACACTGGTATTCGGGCTGACTGAGGGCTACCTGCAGGCAGATAACCCAAGTTTGATGACTGCAACAGTGAATACACTCGAACATCTTCATTTATGCTAAGTGTACACAACTGTACTATGTCCTGAATCGCATTGGAGTGGGAGAATCGAGAGGATCATCATTCAGACAGGCATCAAGGGTGTTTCAAGATTTTTTCATACTGTCCTGATGTTCTTCGTGTTTCACTGTTGCAGTCATCACACTTGGATTATCTGCCTGCGGGTAGCCCTCAGTTGGCCCGAATACCAGAGACTTAGTATTTCTGCATTGGATGCTGTCGCTCCAAGACTGACGTCAGGTCATCAGAGGTATACAAACAGGCAGCCTACGCTGTTACATCAGTCTTTCTTGTCGAGGAGCCCAAAGCAGAAGCAGTTCGCAAGTGCCGGTCAGACGCTACCTGAATTTTCATTTACGAATTGAATAATCCTGAAGTCTTCTAAAGCTGGTACCCCGCTAGATCCTTTTTCTTGTTCTAACCAATGTCAGAAAAAGTTAACAATTGTCTTGCCTGCGGAAAGCAAATACCACACAGAGATTTTCATTCTTGCGGCGTCACTTATTTAGGCCCAGACCATGATGTACCTCGCTGTCGTTTTTTTGCCTTGTTCAATGCCCAAACCATTTGTCGTCGGGCTCTTGTCGCTAAATTCTTTCGTTCTCTATCTCCGTATTCCAAAATGGCTTTGGTAAGCCATCTGACTACTGATATTCCGAAAAAATATAAGGATAAAAGACAGAGACAGACCACATAAGTCAAAAGCTGCTGACGACGCTTCTGTTAAGCTAGTCGCCAGTTCGCCAGTACTGAGTGAGGTGCTTTCACAGCCCCTGATGCCCACTTCAATGGATTTGCAGGCCTCTACAGAGACCCCATTTGGAATCTGGTATGTCGCGTGACTCTTTTTCGACTATGGAACCTGCTGATGTCTCTACCTTGGATGGATCTGGAGCCGCTGTGCATGCACTGGCTTCTGAGGCAGTTCTTCACTCAACAGATGTTCGACTCAAACAGATGACTTCTTTTTTATCTAAAACTACCGAGTTTCTTAGGCCTAGAGTACGTGCTATGCCTAGAAAATCGATGACCAAAGCGTATGCACGTACACCCATGCCACAACGACAAATGCTTAGAATGGCAGAAGACCTTATTACGCTGATTAGGGGAAGTCAGCCTTCCCCTGCTAAGAGGAAAAGAGACCCAGTCCCCTGCAGCTTCAACAGACCAGGAGTCCGATGACTCTGAGGTATCTGATTATGAAGATATGCCCTTATCTACTTATGAGGATTCAGATGCAGAGGAATCCATTCCCTCTGCCTCCTCTCCAGAGGATTTTTCTTTTGGTGAAACCTTACATACTTTAAGAGAGCATTTCCACTGGGAAATGCCAAGACTATCCTCATTCCAGAAAGAGACTCGGAGAATTCCTAGATTTGCTACAGCACAGGCCTTTAGCAATACCCCCTGTCCTGGAAGTTGTTGATGTTTTTATGCAGTGCAGTCTTACTCCTGATACTTTACCTCCTGCCCTTGGGAAACCAGACAGGTACTACAGAGTACCTGATGCACACAAATTTATTTTCAAGAATCCTACTGCTGACCCAGAGATCATTTCCCAGGGGCCTAAAGGTATCAAGGCAACTGCAGCCAAAAATCCCACCCCTTCAGACAGGGATTCCAGAGCTTTGGACAGATGTGGTAAGAAGGTATATACCTCTGCAACTATTGCTATTAGGGCATTGAATTGTCAGTTTCACATGCTGAATTACCAGCAACATATTATGGAACTTATTAAACAAAAAGTGGCTACCTTTACAGACTGTGCAGAAAATAAAGAATTGCACGAGCTTATGCACTCTGCAAGCCAAGTCAGCAAGCATACTTTGCAGTGCGGCTTTCACACCCTAGAAGCATCTTGCCGGGCAGCAGTCACTGGTTCTGTACTGAGAAGACATGCTTGACTCAAGGAGCAGACTTTGCCAGACCATGTCAAATCAAAGTTACTAGACGCTCCTTTGAACAAGGACAGTTTGTTTGGCACCAAAGCAGAGGAGGTTCATAAAAAGATGGAAGAAAAAACTAAGTTTATGCAGACTGTTAAAGAATTCTTACAAGTGCAACCCCCTAGATTTAGTAGGCATTGCCCTTCCAATCACTGGTCCTTTCCAGCCCCCTCCAGGCCATCTCAAGCCAGACCCAGGGGAAACAGACCACCCAGACTACAGTCTCAGGGTATGCAGAGATCTAAGCAATGGAATGCCCCCACCCCCAAAGCAGGGAGTGGTAAGCCACCTTCTTACGGAAAAAACTCACAATGACTTCTCTACTCCACTCCCCATCCCTGCCCAATTGCTGGTGCCCCTAGGAGGAAAACTTGCCCTTCATGCAAAAAACTGGATGTCCATCACACAAGACTGATGGGTCCTCAACATTGTATCCCAGGGGTACAAATTTTACTTCCACTTACTGCCAGCTCCAAGAGGATTGCCAGACCTTCCTCCAAACCAGTGGGCAGAGGCTCAAAGCCAAGTTCTTTCCCTGCTCTCCATCAGAGCTATTTCATCCGCTTCCAGTAGAGCAGATAGATCAATGATTCTATTCCATACTCTTCCTGGTACCCAGAAAAGAGGGCTCTTGGCATCCAATCATGGATCTTTCAATTCTCAACACCTTCCTGGTGGTATCAAAATTCAAAATGCTTACCCTGCAACAACTTCTACCTTTGCTAGCCAAGGATGCCTGGTTAGTCACCCTAACTTAAGAAAAGCCTATCTGCACATCCCTATAAGGGAGTGATGCAGGAAGTATCTATGTTTCAGTGCTGGATCTATGCATTATCAGTTCTCTGCCCTTCCCTTTGGCTTCTCCACTGCACCCAGAGTATTCACAAAATGCCTGGCTCCAGGCATAGCTTACTGCAGGCAGAGAAATATACAAATTTATCCATACTTGGATGACTGCCTGATTCAGGCGGACAGTCAGGAATTGCTGGTGCAGCACCTGACATTTGTGAAAAACCTTCTCACTTCCTTGGGGTACACCATCAATGAAAAGAAATCAAAACTGGTACCCCAGTCATAAGATTGTATTCCTGGGAGCAAGCTTGGACACAACATCCCAGATGGCATTCCTCACTTCAGAAAAACAACTCTGTCTGACAGCCTACTTCAAACAAATGGCCACCAGAACCCAGCTATCTGCAAGAAAAATACCGTAGACCCTAGGGTGGCCTCATGTATACTGCTAATTCCATATGCAAGACTGCATATGAGGAAACTTCAATGGTACTTAAAAAGTCTTTGGTGCCAACATTCTCAGAACCTAGAAACAGTCTTTCCTATCATACCCTATGTAAGGACAGAGTTCCTTTGGTGGGCAGAAACATGCAACCACAACAAGGGACCGCCCGTTACTCAACCCCATGCCACCCAGACCCTAACCACAGATGCATCAGACTATGCCTAAGGAGCACACATGGATGGCAAATGCATTCAGGGCCTCTATAGCCCAAGTCAAATTCATCTGCACATCAACCAAAAAGAGATGCTAGCTGTGCAGAATGCTCTGACAGCTTTCAGATCCCTACTCTTTCCAGGACAACTTCTATTAAAAACAGACAACACCACAGTTATGTGGTACATCAACAAGCAGGGGGGAACCCACTCTTACCCACTTTGCAGGTTAGCCATGGCCCTGTGGAACACGGCCTTGGACATGCAAGTCCATCTGCAAGCTCAATTCCTGCCAGGCAAACAAAACTCACTGGCAAACGAGTTAAGCTGAAATCTCATAGACCCACATGAGTGGCAGTTGGAGCCCAGCACCTTCAACCTTCTTATTCAGAAATGGGGGACCCCAGAGGTGGATCTCTTTGCCTTCTCCTACAGCCACCAGCTCAGCAAATTCTGCAGCAGGAACCCTCACAGCAGGGCCTGGAAAGTGGATGCCCTTTCTTTTCAGTGGGTAAATCTCTCAATCTATGCCTTTTCCCCTTTGCCCTTTCTGTCAAGAGTATTACTCAAGATAAGACAGGACAGACCAAGGACAATTTGATTGCCCCGGACTGGCCACGCCAGCACTGGTACCCACTCCTGCGCATTGTCATCGGTGCCACCCTGGCACCAACAACAGAACCCAACCCTGCTCTCACAGCAGGAGGGACAGATTTTGCATCTGCAACTGCTAACCCTAAATCTTGCAGCCTGGCTTATTCTTTGAATTCTCCCTCAACAACCCTAAGCAAACAGGTGCTAGACATCATTCTTGAAGCCAGAGGACCCAGTACAAGAAAATCCTATGCTGATAAGTGGAAAAGGTACTGTTCCTGGATTCAATCTAAAGGAGAGGACACAACTCTGCCCTCCCTGCCTCTAATCTTGGATTACATAGCAGATCTATTCCTCAGAGGCCTGTCCTTTTCCTTAAGATACATGCCTCAGCCATTTCGGCTCATTACAACACGGAGCCACCTCTGTTCTCGTACCGTCTTATCAAACAGTTCCTGAGAGGGGCAAACAACTTAAGGCCGCGTAGGAGAGCACCCAGCCCTGCTTGGGACCTTAACTTTGTACTAGAAAAGTTCATGCTTCCCCCCTTTGAACCTGCAACATCAACAGAGTTAAAATTCCTCTCTTGGAAAACAGCCTTGCTTCTGGCCATCACTTTAACTAGAAGAGTGTTTCAGCTACAAGCACTTATGGCTGTGGAACCCTTCATTATTTTCCATGCTGACAGGGTTTCCCTCAGGACTAAGCCTTCCTTTATGCCTAAAGTGGTATCCAGCGTGGCTGTAAACCAATCCTCCATTTGCCAACTTTCTTCCCTAATCCTCAGAATAAAGGGGAGAGGATCCTGCACTCCTTGGACGTGCACGGACAGCTCAGATTTTACCTTGATGGGACTCTGAAAATCTGACCAGTTACTAGTCAGCTTTGTAACAGGGGCATGGCCATTTCAAAACAAACAGTTTCCAAATGGATAGCACACTGCATCCATTTCTGCTACAAGCACCATGGGAAACCATCCCCTCAGGGGGTCAGAACACATTCTACTAGGACAACTTCTACCTCTACAGCATTTCTCGGGAGTCCCTACCTGTAACATCCTGGAAGCTGCTACCTGGAGTTATGTACACACCTTCACCAAGCATTAACAACCTGCCTATCTTTTCCAAATCCAGGGCACGTTTTGCAACAGCAGTCCTGCAAGGCATACAGACTCTTCTTGACTGCCTCCACCCTTCAGCTTTGGGAATCTACCCAAGTGTGATGGCTGCAACAGTGAAACACTAAGAACATAGTACAGTTGTTTACACTTACCATAAATGTAGATGTTCGAGTGTATTCACTGTTGCAGTCCTGGTTTCCCTCCCTCCAGCCCTCTGTTTTTTCTCTCTCTCTCCTCTCTATGGCTATTACTGTCCCCTTTCAGGGGTATTGGTATTGGTACAGAGATAGAAGCCCTCGCAAGTACGGCAGGTGCAAACGGCCAAAAACATCCAGATCCAAACAAAAGAGCCAGCACCAAGTGTTGTAGCAGAAACAGTTTAATTCAACATAGCATCATAGAATTGGCACACTTGCTTTCCTCAGTGAATAACAATGCTATGAATACAGAATGATTATATAATAGTTAAAGCCACGCTTCCTACTGAGTCATTTCCTTCAGTATAATCAATTAGCATCAATTAATAAATTAATATAAATGTATAAAACATGATTATAAATGATCATTTAGGCCCAGTGAGAATAGGCCACCTAATTTAACAATCCAATATTTGTCTATGGTGTTCAAAATAGAGTGCCAGCCTAATTTGTTAGATCAGTCTCCCTGTATCTTATCTATCACAGTAAAACAAAACTGGGCAGCGGGGTGAGTAGTATTGTGTCTATATAGGGCATTACTTAACCATTTGTTACAGATGTCACTATAATGTTCTGACATCCGTATCCGTAGAGGACGAGATGTTTGTCCAACATAGAAAGCTGAGCAGGTACACGTAGCCAGATATACCACCCAGTCTGATCCACAGTTTCCAAAACATTATATATCGTACACCCTGCCCAAATTTTCATTTTTTCATCTGGAATATTCATTTGACCTTTGGGGCTATGATGGGCATTACAGATCTTTTGCAGGCCCTGCTTATCCTATAGAGGGTTTTTGAACAAGATGTTATTTTCTTTAGCTCTATTGGACCTCTTGGATTATATTTATGTTTGTGGGTCATCTTAGATGTGGCACTTACTTTCTGGTCTTGCATAGGCTACAGGGTAACTACGGACTTCGGTTTACATAGTTGGGGAGACCTAATATGTACATATATTGTGTTTCAACAATATCAGAAATGTTTTTCTAACTCATGGCCAAATTTTTTTTACCCCTCAGGAAACTAGTTTAATAATTTTATTCCTGTGTATTCCATACATTGGTTATTAGTGAGATGCTACCTATTAATGTATTCAAATCAGATCACAATTTATATCTATAAGGCTGTTTTCCACATTTTCTAGAGCTACATCTTCTAGAGATGCATACTATTTTTTTTTGAACTACAACAATTTCTGTTATATGGTGTATATACTTTTAACATTCTGACTAGGCTATACATTGGTGTGGCTGGTCAGTCATTATACACGATTAAAGATTGGGCCATTAATGTTCAATGTGAATATTCAAGGATTTAGGACCGTAACTTATTGATTACTGGTTTTGAGGCATATATACTTAATACTGGCAGGTGGTCTAAGTTAGTTTATGGATATGTCTATTTAATATTCACCGACATCTTCGTTGCTCATTGCAATTTTTTTGATCTTCCTTTGTCAGTGTTTATCATCTGATCTGAAGTAGGCACTTCATTTGTCAGCAACCTCTGGGATACGGATCCGATCTCGGATCCGAGCCGGCAACTTCTACCACAGCATAGATCCGAGCTCCTAGCTCCTCCCTTTACCCATAATCCCCTGCCAACCCTGACTGACCTCAGATCTAGTTTGCCACGCTTCAAGCTAGAAGCTGGATTTCGAGCTCCTGCTACTGAGTGAAGTTTTGTGAGAAAATTTTTTCCTATTTCTATCTTTTTCTTCGTGTGAGTGAGAGCGAGTGTTTAGGTACCCCATAGCCCTATATCTCTCTCAATTTAATTTATTTTGTGGTTATTTTTCCTCCCTACCCTCACTGGTCGTAGTGTGTGTTTGTGGTGTGTGTAGGGGCCTAGTGAGTGTGTTTCTGTGCTACCATGTCGGAGGCCCCTAAAGCCATCTTTTCAAAGTGCACCGAGTGTGGCCATAAGCTTTCACCAGCGGATGGCCACACCCGGTGCGTTAGGTGCCTTGGGGTTGAACACCTCTCCTCGGGATGCGCGATTTGCGTGGTGTTCAACCCCAGGGCACTTAAGGACCGGAGGTCGAAGCTGATTCTGGCAGGCCTTTTGCCCCCGGATTCGGCTCTGGCCTCCGGTGCTTCTGTGGCCGCTACCCGGCCCTTAGTGGCGGCCACCCCTGCCTCCCTCCGGTCGGGACTCAACCTCCCGCTTCGGCTCCGGAGGAGAGGGAGGCCGGGAAAGCCAAACGGAAAGAGAAGCACCATAAGAGGCGGGCCGAGGACTCCTCCTTGGCCCCGCCCACCAAATGGGCTTCTCCCTCCAGAGCTTCTGGATCTCCTCCTCCTCGGCTCCGGTCCCTTGTTTCTCACAGGGACCCGGGGAGGAGGGGACCCGCTCCCCATCGAGGTCATCGAGGCAGCACTCTAGGTCGGCCTCGGTGACCTCTTCGAGGTCCACTTTTAGCATGTCAGATGCAGACATGGACCGGATGATGAGGAGGTTCATCCAGGCCCAGCTGCAGATGGGAGTGCTCTTGCCCCCCCACCTCCGGGGGGGAGCTTGACCCCATTTTTTGCTCCAATCGCTACTTCTCCGACCCGCTTTCTGGGTTCGGAGCATTCGGAGCCGAGCCACGTTGGATCCGGGGGTGGGTCAGAGCCGATAGTACTGGTTACTTTGGCTCCGACTGGTCCCTCGAGCTTGTCGGATCCGACCTCTCGGAGCCGTGGACTGAGCTTCGGATCCGAGGGACTCGGTGTGACTTCGGCTCCGTCCCAGTCTGAGCACATGGGTCCTTCGGATCCGAGGGTCTTGGCCCCGGATCCGGTCCCCACTTCAGATCCGAGTGGGAGTCGACTCTCTGATCCTATCGAGAGTGGCTCCCCCTCGGCTTTCGCTGTGGTGGAGAGGGCACTGTTGAGTGCATCCGGACCTCCGGTCCTGGCTTTGGCTCCCCCCTGCACTCCCTCTCAGCTGGTTCAGGCTCCCATCACCCGGCCTTCGGGGCAGCCTGATTCAGTGCCTCTGGGTGTTCCTTTGGAACGTGACATTGTTGGTGAGACTTCCTCAGACAGCCCCCCCCCGAGGAGGTTTCTCACAAGGCTAAGTGTAAGAGGAGGCACGTGGACTCCCCTGAGTCCCTTACGGAAGATACGGACTTAGATGAAGGGGAAGGCTCCCCAAGGTCACCCCCCGAGGTTGTCTCCTTTGGAGACATCATGGAAATGCTCAGGATTAGGGGAGGGTGGTCTGCCCCCAAGGCTTCCTCCGATGAGTCCGTATTCCTAGAGGCGTTCGAAGCAGGGCCATCTACCTCTTGGGTGTCCCCTCCTCCCGACCCCCTGGTGGACCTTATTTCCACCAGGGCTTGGAAGGAGCCAGACACTGTAGAGCCAGTCCTCAAGCGCTCAGATAGGATCCTGAGTCCCCCTGCAGAAAGAACCCACTGGAGCAGAGGTCCCCCCGTGGATGCCATGTTGGTGGCGGCGGCCACCAAGAGGGAGTTGGCTCAGGAGAGCTCCGTGGTCCACCCACCAAGCAAGGGGTCTCGGGCGATGGACCGCCTTGGGAAGCGGGTCTTCAGTTCAGCAACCTTCTCCATGAGAGTGCTGAACTATATGGCACACGTCATCTGGATGCAGCGAGATCTAATAAAAGAATACGCTGCCTCCCCCCAGAGTCCATGTCGGAAGGGGACAAGCAGCTGTACTCCTCCTGAATGTCCACTCTACGTTCCATTTCTAACACCTCTATGCAGCTCTTGTCTCACACCATGGAAGGAGCCGCTAGAGCTGGCGGAGCCGGCCTGGTAATGAGGTGCCAAGCCTGGCTCAGACATTGTGACTTCTTGGAACCCTTTAAGGCGTCATTCGCGAATGCCCCCTTTGATGGTTCTGCAATGTTTGGCAAAACCGTTCACGACACTTTAGTCCAGAGCAAGAAAGATGGGAAGACGTTGTCTGCCATCGGAGTCCGTTTCTCTGTTCCCCAGAGGTCCTTTTCTAAGAACCAAAAGGGTCAGAAAAAGATGTGGTTCCGGAAATCGCATCAGTCCCAGTCTGCTCTGGACAACCAGTCATCTCGTGGCAGAGGAGGACAAGGGAGGACGCCGCCCTAGAGGCAGAGGGGGTCTCAGAAACTTTGGGTCCAGAGAACCCTTCTCTGAGAGGCCCATGCAGAACCCCTGAGGGGTTGCCCAGCTGCTCCACTCTGGAGGCAGTTGGGGGGGGGGGTCTTCCGAGGCACCTAGCAATGTGGGAGTCCATAACAACAGATCGCTGGGTGCTTCGCATCATATCCAGAGGTTACCAAATTCCCTTTATTGTAACCCCCAAAACCAGAAGCCTCCCTGACATACCACCCAATCAGAGGGAGGCGGCTGCTACAGAAATTCAGCAGCTTTTACAAAAAAGAGCCATCCAACCCGTCAGCTCGGATCAGGGTTTTACTCCAGGTTCTTTCTGGTGCCAAAAAAGATGGGGGACTTGAGGTCTATCCTCGACCTCTCTCTCTTGAACCTGGCAGTACCCAGAGAAAAGTTCCGGATGGTCACGCTACAATCTATTCTCCCCCTGTTACGGAAGAACGACTGGATGTGCTTGATAGACCTCAAGGATGCGTACTACCACATTCTTGTGGACAGACGTTCCAGGAGGTTCCTCCGCTTCCGGCTGGGAGCCAGTCGCTTTCAGTTCAGGGCCCTCCCCTTCGGTCTCACCTCAGCCCCCAGGGTGTTCACCAAAGTCTTGGCGGTTATAGCGGCCCACCTGAGGCTTCAGGGAATTCAGGTCTTTCCGTACCTGGACGACTGGCTCCTCATCGTCCCAACAAGGCATCTGCTCTGTTCAGGCAGGGATTATTTCCTCAGTCTTGCTCCACGCCTAGGGTTGACTGTCAACATGGCCAAATCCTCTCTGGCTCCTACATAGGTAATAGATTTCATAGGGGCGAGATTGGATTCCAGACTAATACTTGCTTTCCTGACTCCCGATTGGCTTCAGAACCTGAGGTTGCATGTTCAGGCCATTCTCTAACTTCCTGCTCCACCGGCGGAATTGATCCTGAGGGCTCTAGGGTCCATGGCGGCAGCAATTCCTCTGCTGCCCCTAGCCCATCTAAATATGAGGGTCTTGCAGTGGACCCTCCACGTTCAATGGTCCCTGTCTCGCAACCCCCTGTCCCATCCTATTCCCCTAAGCAGGGCTTGCAGAGGGTCGCTCGTGTGGTGGCTCCAGTCCCCAAGCCTTCACACGGGACGACCATTCTCGATGCCTTCCCCCGTCACCACAGTGACCACGGACGCCTCTCGCCTGGGGTGGGTGGGGGGCACTATTCAGGCAGAACGGTCCAAGGCACGTGGAACGACATAGAGACCTCCTTGCATATCATTGTCCTAGAGATGAGGGCGGTGCTTTTGACGTTGCAGGCACTTCACAACCTTCTTCCGATTGGGACGATTGTGGTACAAACGGACAACATGTCAGTTGTTTGGTACATCAACAAACAGGGGGGATCCAGGTCTTATCCTCTTTGTCGCGAGGCCATGAGAGTGTGGGAATGGGCGATATCCACCAACCGCTTTCTCATTGCAACGCACATTCCGGGATGGTCCAACATCCTAGCAGACAGGCTCAGTCATTCGATTCTGACTCCATACGAATGGTCTCTCAATCCTCTAGTAGCGAAGCAAATATTTCCCCAATGGGGGCAACCCTGTTGCGATCTTTTTGTCTCTTTTTCAAATACCAAATGCAACAGTTACTTCGCTCTAATCCCCCCTTAGGGGGAGTCCCCGAGAGACTCTCTAGTACATGCCTGGCCTCCCGCTCTCCTTTACGCTTACCCTCCATTGCCCATGATGCTGAAACTCTTACAGAAAGCCAGTCGGCTGGGGAGCAAAATGATCCTCATTGCCCCATTCTGGCCTCGTCAAACGTGGTTCCCGTACCTGTGGTCTCATTTGATTCATCCACCCTGGATTCTGGATCCCCTCCCGGATCTCATTACTCACCCTCTGGGTCTTCCGACCCCCAACCTGGTCAACCTCAAGCTGACGGCTTGGTTGCTCCAGTTCCACTCCTAATAAGGACTCCTGGAATCTCCTCACCAGTCAAAGCCATCCTAATAGCAGCACATAAACCTTCCACCAGAAGGGTCTATCAGAGTAAGTGGAAACGTTTCTCCATCTTGGTGGAGCACCATCACTTAGATCCTTTCACGGCACCTCTTACGTCGGTTTTGGATTTCCTAACTACCCTTTTTCATCAGGGGGCTAGCTGCTCTACAGTCAAAGTACAACTAGCAGTGATTTCGCATTATCATGTAGGGCATGAATCGGGCCCTCTAATTACTTCCAAGCTTTGTAAAGCTTTCCTCAAGGGTACCTGCCTTGACAAGCCCCCCTTTTGAGCCAGCAGTTACGGTTGATCTTAAATACCTCTCTTGGAAGACAGCCTTCCTGGTGGCCATTACTTCAGCTAAAAGGGTCTCTGAGCTTCAGGCTCTCTGTGTTAAACTGCCGTATTTAGCCTTCCATCAGGATAGAGTTTACCTCAGGATCAATCCGTCCTTTCTGCCTAAGGTATCTTCGGAAGCTAATATTAATCAATCTATTAATCTTCCCGTGTTCTTTCCCAACTACCAGAACAAAGGAGAGTACAAACTGCATTCCTTGGATGTGCACAGACAATTACGCTTTTATATTCATCGAACTGCTGGTCATAGGCAATCTGACCAGTTGTTTGTCTCCTTTGCCAAAACCAATTTAGGCAAGTCAATTTCTAAAGTTACCCTGTCATGGTGGATAGCTAGTTGTATCCTCTTGGCATATCAGAGTTTGGGAAGGCCTGCACCTCAGGGAGTCTGAGCTCATTCTACTAGGGCCGTCGCTACTTCGGCGGCTTTTAAATCTAGGGTCCTCTTGGATGATATTTGTTCCGCAGCCACTTGGGCTTCATCTCATACCTTTATCAGCCATTACAAACTGGATGTTGTCTCCAGAAGTAGGGCGTCCTTTGGCTCTGCAGTGCTCCGGAATATTCTTCCATAACGGCCACCCAGGATTCAGGTAGCTGGGGACTCTGTCCCAAAGGTTGCTGACAAATGAAGTGCCTACTTCAGATTAAGAAGTTATGTACTCACCATAACGTTCCATCTGAGCAGGTATCTTCATTTGTCTGCAACCATCCCCCCCTCCTTCCCCCTGACCTATATGATTCTGTTTAGGATCTGTCTTAGATACGCCCCTTCCGGGGCACAGTAACAGTTGTTATGTCGGGCAAACTTGATCTGAGGTCAGTCAGGATTGGCAGGGGATTATGGGTAAAGGTAGGAGCTAGGAGCTCGGATCTATGCTGTGGTAGAAGTTGCCAGCTTGGATCTGAGATTGGATCCGTATCCCAAAGGTTGCAGACAAATGAAGATACCTACTCAGATGGAACGTTATGGTGAGTACATAACTTCTTATTGCCGTTACCAGAGATTGATTTTGCAGAGTATTTATTTTGAGGTGTACAGATTTGGGGTATTATTGTGGGGTTATATACGAGGCGGATTTGTGATTGTGAAGCTTATTGTCATGGATCTGGACTCAATACTTCAGGGCCTATGTGCCGATAAGAATGACATTGGTGTATTTGGATCATCTCTCCATGATGAAAACAACTTGGATATTGAGAATAGGGATCCATTTGACAGCTGCAATCAATTATTTCAGAATTTAGGCAAAGGCATGAAAACCCTACGTACCAGTGTCTGGCACCTTAAATTATTTAAGGCTTACCTTAGCAAAAATATCACTCCTAGGGGACTAAGGGTGAAAATACAGCCTTTGGTTGGCCGGATAGATGAAGCACTGACAAAGGATTGGTGTGAAGCACAACAGAAAGCTTCTTTATCTTTTGTACATATTCTAGCAAATTATTATGAGCGTATGACTGATGAAAATGTTGGTGAAGTTAAGCTATTTTATAATTTGAAAACATTTGAAGGACTACTTGCTTACATTAATTGCCTTAACAAATTGACCAAGGATCTATTAGCCTTTGAAAAACAAATCAAAGACAAGAAAATACGCAAATTTAATAGGGATGTTTCGGATTATCAGAGGGGTAGGGCTTTTGAGTGTCAAAGAAATGTTACATTTTCTGATGGGGGGGGGACTCTACTCGCACCTATTCTAGGAGACTAAGACCTCTATCCTGAAGAAGATGGCCACTCAGCCCAGTAGTACTTCTGGGGATGAGTCATCAGCCACTGACGCAGTTAATCCCAACACACAGGCCTCACCTATATCTAAGAAACCTAGAAACATTGACCACCCTTTAGAGTTAGCAGGCATAGCGGTGGGAGGAAACACAAAGGCAGGTACAGTAGAGGGACTTCTCCAAACATTGGTAACACAATAGAGTACGATTACAACATTCATAACATTTCCTCTGTTCAGTTAACTGATAACCAAAAGAAATTGCTCAATAAAGGTCTTAATTATGTCCCTGGTTTTGTCATTGATGAAAATATAATTGTGAATAATGTTCTGGATCTTTGTCATAGATTAAATCTTAAAATGTTTTTTTATTCCAGTGAATCCTCTTAAAGATCTACAGAATTTAGGTTTGGCAAATCTGGATTCATGCCTCCCATGAATAAATTTGTTGGTGTCTTTCAGCAGGCAGTTCTCAAAGATCTGCATTTCATGTTGTGTGATTCCACTTTGTTGCATCATAATCTTACAGTTGGGGAACAACAGGCTCTTACTGAACTCAGAAATAATGCTAACATTGTGATCATTCCCGTGGATAAGGGTGGGGCTGTTGTTATAATGGACACAGATTATTATCTCAGCATTACATGCATATGCCCATTGTCCCTACACCCAATTTTAAGAAGGAGATGGACACATTTGTGAATTTAGCAGTTGAGGGAAGGTATCATATAGGAGTCCATGTTGCACCAACTTATGGTGCATGATCCACAAAAACAAATTCTATATCTTTTGCCAAAAATACATAAAGGTTTGGATAAACCCCTGGGAAGACATATCTTATCTGGCATTGGATCTTTGACAGAACCACTCTCTGATTTTTTTGACACATTATCTTAAATGTTTACTTAAACATGTACGAGCACACATCCAGGATACCACTGAATTCCTTAGCATTATATCAGAAACACAATTGGAACCAACATGGCTACTGTGTACATTGGATGTCAAAGCGCTCTGTACTAACATTCCCCATTGGGCAGGATTATTAGCGTTCCAATATTGGTTGGAGAAGGCTGATCTGTATTACTCTGCATGGCCGAACATGTGTTATCTAAGAATGTCTTTTATTTCAATGGGGAATGCTACTGGCAAACTAGAGGCTTCATTTACCCCTATTTATGCTGATATATTTATGGGGTACCTTTAGGAACATCTGATATATGACATCATACATAATTTTTACATCAATGAGATGGACATCTGGAGGAGGTACCTTGATGATTGTTGGATGGTGTGGCATGCCGACCAACAATATCTGTCTGAGTTTGTTCAGCATTTAAATGAAAACAAATGGGGTATTGAATTCACACTGAATTTTGACATGCACTGCATCAATTTTTTGAATGTCATGGTGTCTAAACAACAGGATGGGTCTCTCGCCGCCAAGGTATATAGGAAATATCCCCACTATAACAACTTATATGCCACCAGTCTGCACCCACACCATACCATACGTAACATACCGAAATCTCAGTTTTTGCATATCAGGAGGATTTGTTCTGAAAAGGATTAATTTGTCACCTTTCAACAAGACATGACACACAGGTTTCATGCCAATAGTTTGGCTTTCTATTTTGAACACCAAAGAAAAATTTTGGATTGTTAAATTAGGTGGCCTCTTCTCACCGGGCCTAAATGATCATTTATAATCATGTTTTATATATTTATGTTAATTTATTAATTGATGCTAATTGATTATACTGGAGGAAATGACTCAATAGGAAGTGTGGCTTTAACTATTATATAAGCATTCTGTGTTCATAGCATTGCTATTCACTGAGGAAGGCAAGTGTGCTGAAACCAGTATGATGCTATGTTGAATTAAACATTTTCTGCTACAACACTTAGTGCTGGCTCTTTTGTATTGGTATTTACTTTCTACTGGTGGCGTTTTCCCCACCATAACTTAGCTGACTATTTGGGGGGGGGGCTCCTGACATTTGTGGCAAGAAAACCTGATGTAATGGTGTCAGCTGCCTGTTTTTATACCCCTGACAACCTGACATCAGTCCTGGAGCGACAGCATCCGATGCAGAAATACTAAGTCTCTGGTATTCGGGCCGACTGAAGGCTACCTGCAGGCAGATAACCCAAGTGTGATGACTGCAACAGTGAATACACACAAACATCTACATTTATGGTAAGTGTACACAACTGTATTTTCCTTGACACAACTTGCAAAGCTCCAGGAATGGGCTGTGCAATAGGCTACAGCAAACGGGGCTCCTCACTCCCATGAGGGGCATGTCTTCTCAGGTATCCCTTCCCTAAAGCACAATTAGTGTTTTCCCCAATTTCTGCTAGGCAAGTTGCACCAATCTATGTGCCCCAAAGTACGTGCTACTCTCCTCATTCCCAGTGAAGAAAGAGGGTCTTGCTGCTTCATATCTCTTCCTCCCTGCTATGCTTTTCTAGTGTTGGTGCCATTAATTGAACCCTGGTCATCTGGGTCACTGTTAGGGCCTCATCCCTCTGCACCACAGAGCCAGGCTGAAATTCATTAAGTGTTGTGCTTGCATGTGTAAAGGCAGAATATTTGGTGTTGAACAAACACACTGTCTTACTGGCTTTCAGGTAGTAATGCCCTACTATCCTCCTCTGGCAGTCTAATAAAGCTGAGTCCTACCCACTGCCTGTCTGTGGCTGTGATAGACCACCAGTCACCTGGCAGTACAGGGATTGCCTTACATACCTGCAGAAAGGACCCTTGCAGTTTTCTAATACCATAGTAAGAGAAGGATCTCTCGGAAGACTGCTCCTTACTCTGGATCTCTTCAGCTGGTGAGGAGCTCAGATAAAAAACCCTTTGAGATTATTTCCTCCCAGTGCCTTTTTTTTCCTCAGTACTTGAATTAGTGTATTCTGCTGCTTTGTCCATTTTTTTCTGATTGGAAAATTGTTGTGCTTGGAGTTTTATTTTACTTGCTGTATAAGCCTTGTACTGTTTATTACAAGCTTCATTTGAAAATATTGATAGGAAAACATGCTGATTTCGCAGTTTTTTTCCTTGCAGTTATGATTATTTGAAGTGAAGCAGGTTTGCAACATTTTTGTTTTAAATTGAGATTTCCATGCCATTTTGTATGTTAAACATTTCTGACAGGAATTTTTCACAATTTTGTGCATTATTTCTTATATAAGGGTGGTTTGGGGCTGAAACTCGTTTTGTTATTAAAATTGGAGGACTCTTGTGAAATTTTTCTGCTGTATTACTGAAACCACTGTTTTTATTTTGTACAGTGTTCAGAGTAGTATCACAATTAAAATAGACTTCTGATTGCTATTTAGAGGAAAAATAGTTGGATTTGTCTATTTTCTACTGGAATGACCATGTAGCCATTGTTTGGTACTGCTCTGGCTATTTGTTTTGTCCCCTGACTTGATGGATTCTGATACTGTGCTCCCCCCATACCATCTATCTCAAGTATGCCTAAAATCTCATGTAAATCAAGCCATAGGCAGGCTATTGGACCACTCACCTTCTTTTGCTTCCAAGTCCCCTGGTGTGCTGTTAGTACTACCAATGTGCATGACATATAAGGGTCAGATATGTCCTCTGGTGATGTACTATTGTCTGGTTGAGGTACAAGAGAACCAAACTCTTTAGGTGCAGGGGAAGTCAGTGGTGCAGAGTCTGTTGCCAGTGTTGGTACATCTCCCCCTGGGGATTCTTCCACTAACATGAGTCTATGTTCAGCCTTCGAATGGGCTATCCATCGAATGGCTGAACATTGAGCAGTAAACTTCGAAAGTTCACTTGCTAAACTTTCATTTCGTCAAAAGGGTAAGTAACTACTTGTCCAACACTTTCCCTTCTCACACATGGAAGTGTTTCAAATGCCCCCCCCACACCCCCCTTACTATATATACCAACTCTGAGATTGCACTACAGTGGAGAAAAGGGGTTTGAAACAATTCCATATGTGAGACGGGGAAGTGTTCGACAAGTAGTTGCCTTGTCAATGAAATGAAAGTTCGCCGAGTGAACTTTCGATACTTATTGTTGGATGTTCAGCCATTCTGTGGCTGATAATAGACCCCACTAATGTAGTTCATGCAAAAAAGACAGACAATGTACCATGTTGCATGGCAACAATCTCCAACTGTGTTTTCACCTGAGCTGATGGCTATGGCTAGATCATTATTCAGGCTGTAAATAATGGGGCGCAGACCTAGGGTATTAGGAACACCAGTGCTCCCACACCCAGTCAACCATGCAAGGATCCTGATTTTGATAGGGATCCGTAGTTTGAGTTTTCAGAAGTGTCATTGTCGAGTCATTTTCCTCTGAGGATGAAGAGGTTCAGAAACCCAAACATATGTTTTCTTTTTCAAAATTCTGGTTAGATGTTTTCTTTTTCAAAATTCTGGTTAGATTTAGGAATGTATTCAAGTCGGAGCAATCTTCAGCTCCCTCTGAGTTCAACAGGGTGTTATGGTCTTTTGCAGAATGAGGCCGCAGATGTGGAGACCTTTCCTTCATTGTTCCCAGTATTGGAATATGTTTTTCAGAAAGCTTGCAATTTTCCTCTGCTGAATAAGTCTCTTCATAAAAAAATTGCTTCATAAAGTCAGTGTGTGCTTGACCATGCCTGGCTTCCAGGCCCCCTTACCTGCTGACCCTACTTCTGTGTCCCCAGTGACCTTTTCCACTTAACACACCATGTCTTCATCAAATCCAGTTCCACAAGATAAACTAGGCAAGTGGCTAGAATCTCAGGGGAAAGAAGCTGGCGCAATCCACCACAGCACCTTATAAGATGTTTAATTATCA
The DNA here is from genome assembly GCF_019279795.1 of Protopterus annectens. Classification (NCBI taxonomy): domain Eukaryota; kingdom Metazoa; phylum Chordata; order Ceratodontiformes; family Protopteridae; genus Protopterus; species Protopterus annectens. Next base: position 814,277,417 of record NC_056739.1, read on the forward strand.
GTGTTTTATGTGGAAGTTTGTGTTGAGGTGTATGTATAGTTTAGATGAGTTTGTTTCATCATCGCCCGCAGATCAGAAGGACTATGTTAAAGAGATAGTTTCCAATGTTTAAGTGTCTAAATATGCTTTAGAGAGTCCCTTGCAGGGGCTGATACTGTTCTAGAAATACAACAGTGTTGGTTGTGGTAAGGAGGAAAGCTTGATTGCACAGCCAAAACTTTTCTGATGAGTTAAAAAAAAAGATTTTGAATGTTTGGCTTTTTGCTAATCAGATCCTTAAAGACTGAGATGACAGAGATCAACTGATGCAGGGGGTGTCTAAAATATTTCATGTTCCCAGATTTTCTTCCAGTAGACAAGATGAATTTTGGCAGCCCAACAAACAGAAGTCTTATCAGAAGAACAACCAAGCCAGCAAAAGGGAATGGCAGGACAAGAATTCTACCTAACCTAAGAAAGAGTTTCTTTTTCAAAAAAAGGATAATCCCTCTCCCAACCTATGACTATGGCGAGGCTCAGCACCCATAATCCCCAAGTTCCTCTTCGGGTTTTCCATTGTGAAAGTTAGCTCTGAATAGGGTGTCCTGGCTGTTGTGGCAGGTGGCAGTGCAAGGAACATCTGCCTCTGTCTGTGGGATTCCCCCTCATTCACTGGCTCAGATTTTATTTCCCCATATACTCCAGCACATGCTGGATGTGGGAGACCTAGGTCCCTCCTTTGGAGAGAATGAAAGTTTTCTTCTCCAGAATATCCAAAAAAGAGCTGTTGTGGAGACCAGTGTTGGACCTATCCTTTCTGAATATTTTTGACAAGGTCTTCATGTCCAAGATCCTCACCCTGCAGATCTGCAGATAGTGCGTCCTCTCATACCGGGACCCCTGCTTCATGGTGAATACTGAATTTGAAGAATGTATATCATCATATCCCCATTGCTTATTGTTTCAGTAGATATCTGAGATTTGTTGTGTCTGGTTTGCATGTAGAAAAAATTACCTTGATGCTAAATGATGACAAGTTTTACCAAATAATAACATGGGCATCTGTTAAAAAGCATATGGAGTTGTTGATGCTTGTAGAGAGGAATGTTTTTTAGATAATTTGATTGACAAAGAAACAGTGGAGTTTTTTTAGAGTAGAAAATCCCAAACTAGGAAGTTTTTGACTTCCTAAAATCCATAAAAACTTGAATTGCCCTGATTTTAGGCCGATAGTAGTCAGTCAAGGCAAATAAGATAGAGCCTTCATAGGTAAATATTTACAGAAGTTAGTCATACAAAGTAAATCTTATATTAAAGATTCCTTTGAATTTGAAATTTTAGTGAAGAATGTGAAAATAGATGATTCCATGTGGTTGGTTACAGCAGATATTGCTTCATTATATACAGTCATGCCAAATGTAGAAGGGTTGGAAATGGTGAATAGGGAGTTTCGTACTTCAAGATGATTTAACACTAGACAAGTGAGATTGTTCACAGAAATGTTGGATGTTACTTTAACTTATAATTTTTTTAGAGTATAATGATGAAATGTACAGACAGAAAAATGGTGTAGGTATGGGGGCAGATATGGCCCCCAGCTATGCAAATATAGCCCTGATGTTGTTTGTCTTTCAGCTTTTTCGTGGTAAGGGGTCGCCACAGCGGAACTCCGGTCCGCTAATGATTGGCAGTAGATTTTTTACGAAACGTCGAGGTGCCAGCTCGACCACCCAACCTTCACCGAAGGCAAGCCCATTTACGCACGCATGTCTTTCGAACGCTACCCAACCGCGGGGAGGACATGCAGACTCCACACAGAAGGCAGTCCCAAACCACGCCGAGAATCGAATGGGAGAACCTCTTGCTGTGAGGTAACAACGCTACTGCTGTACCATGTACTGGGAAAAAGAAGTTATTTTAGAATCAGTTTTTGCAAAACATATAATGTACAGACGTTTTATCGATGATTTGTTTTTTTATTTGGGAGGGTTCCGAAAAAGAACTCTTAGATTTTATTAAACATGTGAATGAATCCACGAGTTACCTTCGGTTGACATTTAATTATAGGAAGGACAACATTCATTTTTTGGACCTGAATGTGTATAGATCTAGCAATACTTTAAAAGTTAAGGTTTATAAAAAGTGCAAAGTAACCGCTATCTCCACTACAATAGTATGCATAAGTTTAGCCTGAAAAAAAAAAAACACAGTGAAGGGGCAATTCACTATAATAAGCAGGTTAACAGATGAGGCAGTATTTTTTTAAAAAGAATGTGAAGAACTTAAAAGGACATTTCAAGAAAGAGGGTACCCCAGGGACATTAACAATTCCTGGATGGAAGTAAAAAATGTAAGGGAACATAAGGTAGCAAATGTAAATAAGTCAAATGAAAATGAGTTTCCCTAGCATGTGTTTTAGACAATTCAGTAGATGAAAGTGAAATCAAAGGAATAATCAAGAATAATTGGAGATTCTTAATGAATTTTCAAGAAATTAAAAATGTTATAGGGGAGACTATGGCTTTGTCTCTACAACAGAAAAGAGTTTAAAAGACTTTTTTTACGAAAAGCAATTTATTATCCTCAAGTATGCCTGATGTGTTGGAAGTGGGGATGAAAAGATGCAACATAAGTTTTGTCAATATATGAAAGAAGTTAAGAATTTTGTAGCGACAGCAAGAAGTTTTGAAATTAGGTTGAATAATTTGCATAATTGCAGGTCCAAATATGTGATATACATGGCTCTGTGTGAAATGTGTCCAGTATTCTATATAGGAGGAACCATTAGAGAATTCTTCATGCGAGTGGGTGAATATATAAGACCATTAGACAAGATTGTTGTAAGCAATGCCTTGGTAAAACAAGTTAAGCAAAAACATTTATTAGAAAAAAATAAGGCATGCTTCAAATTTGTAATAATTGATGAAGTTAATGGTTTTGATCATAGGTTTGATGCAGAAGATGAACTGGCCTGGAGAGAGTATTGCTGGCTAATCAGGCTGAATGCATGTGTATACCCTGGTTTAAATGATAGGGAAAACTTTAAAGTTGTTCTTAGAAGGAAAGGGTTAAGGCATTTTGGGTAACATGTTAAGTATTTCAGTAAGTGTGTTCATTATACAACTTGGTCTTAAGTTCCATGAAGGGAATGAAAGTGCTTACCAGTTGGATTTTTATGTAATAAAGTCAGTTTGTGTTTTTAGCCGTGAAAACTGATGTTCTTCATCTCACATTGCTGCAGTCCTTACATATGGGTAGTCCGCTGTCCTCGGTCGGCCCGAATACCAAAGTATTAGGCTGACGTCGGTCAAGGCGCTTAAAACTGACATCAGGACGTCAGGGTACAAAAGCGCATGACCGACGTCATTTCCTCAGTCTTTTTTGCCGCATGGTCCGATGCAGAAGCGGCGTTGCAAGTGCCGTTCGGCGTTCTGAAATTTTTCGAATTCAGAGTTTCAGACCGAATCCAAGTTGGCTAAGTACCCCGTTGGGGAATATTTTGGTTTTTTCTTGCCTCAGTGTTTTACCAGATGTCAGAAAAAGTGAATAACTGTATTTCTTGTGGGAAACAGATACCGCATAGGGATTATCATTCTTTGTGTATTCCTTGTTTGGGGCCTGAGCACGACGTTGTTGGGTGTCGCTTTTGTGCTAGGTTCAATAAACGCACTATTAAGCAAAGGTTAGATTGTGCTAGGCTGGTCTTTGGGAAGCGGTGCAATTATAATATGCCGTCGGATTCTCCGGCGCCCGCTTCTGCAAAGAAGCTCAAAGACAAAACAGTTAAACCCAGGCAAGATGAGTCGTCCGTTCCGGATGCCGGTTCTTTAGAGGCTTCAGTGGAACCGGTGGTTCCGACGGAGACTTCTCTGGAGTCTCAGGGGGAGACTTTGATTTTGCAGGAAGTGGTCTCTCAGGAGGCAGGTCAGGCTGAAGGGGCTTCTCAAGTTACTGTACTCCCCTCCCTTCCTAGGGTGGTTAGGCCTTCTCCTTCTGTTTCCAAGGCTTCTCCCAGAGGCAGGCCAGTTTTAGCTTCTGTTGGTGTCACTCCTAGTTCAGCAGGGTCTGTGCCTAAGAAGCACATGCTTAAAATGGCAGAAGATTTGATTACTCTGATTAGAGGTTCTTTGCCCCTCCTGATAAGAGGCCTAGGGTGGAGCCAGAGTTGGGAAGTTTTGAGCAGGCTTCGGATGTTTCAGAGTCTTCAGCTGAAGACTTGCAGGAGTACTCTCCTTATTCTGATTCTGATGCAGATGATTCCACTCCTTCTGCTTCTCCTCCAGAGGATTTTTCTTTTCAGAGACACTTCATTCTATGAGGGAACATTTTAAGTGGGAAGGTCAGGACTTCTCTGATTCTCGGAAAAGGCTTAGGGAATTTTTGCTGTTACCCCAGCATAGGCCCTTGGCTATACCCCGGTTCTGGATGTTGTGGAAGATGTGTTTGCAGAGGCTTCACTTAATCCTGATTCTCTGCCTCCTGCTCCTGTTAAACCGGATAGGTATTACAGGGTGCCTGAGGCTCATAAATATCTTTATAAGAGTCCTAGGGTGGACCCAGAAACTATTAGTCAGGGACCTAAGGGTGTCAAGGCCTCTGTTGTACAAAATCCGGTTCCTCTAGATAAAGAAGCCAGAGCTTTGGATAGATGGGGAAAGAAGGTCTATACATCTTCTACCTTAGCTATGAGGGCTTTGAATTGCCAGTTTCATATGTTGAAATATCAAAACTTTCTTCTTTCTCAATTGAAGTCTAAGGTGGATGCTCTGGCGGAAGGCATTGAGTGTAAAGAATTACAAGATTTGGTGCATGTCTCTGAACAGGTGGGTAAGCATTCATTACAGTGTGGTTTTGATGCTGTGCAGGCCTCGTCTAGGGTGGCTGCCACTGGCTCAGTTCTTCGCAGGCACGCCTGGCTGAAGGATCAGAATTTATCTGACCATGTTAAGACAAGGATTTTGGATGCTCCTTTGCAGTCTGATGTGTTGTTTGGTTCACCTGTGGAGTCAGTCTTGAAGAAAATGGAAGACAAGGCTAAGTCTATGCAGGCTGTTAAAGATTTTTGCAAGTTCAGCCTCCAAGTTTAGTAGGAATTGGCCTGCTAAGGGGTGGACGTATCCTTCTTATGATTCTCAGTCTAGGGGTAGATGTAGACGTGGTAGGGGCAGAGCTCAGAGTTCTTTCAGACCTAGAACAGGAAGTTCACCTGCACAATCTTCGGGTGAGGGCAGGGGCCAGTCCTTTCGTAAACAGGCCCAATGACCTACTTTTCAGCTGCCAGATCCTTCTTGCCTGGCAGCACCTTTGGGAGGAAGGTTAGCACTCTTCAAGGAAAATTGGATGTTGATTACCCAAGACAAATGGGTATTGGATATCATTCACCAAGGTTACAAGTTTTATTTCCATACCTTGCCTCCTTTCAAAGGCATGCCGGACGTTCCTCCTCAGCAAAGACTAGAGGCTCACAAACAAATTTCTCTACTACTTCAAATAGGGGCCATACAACCGGTCCCTCTGCCAGAAGTGGGCCTAGGATTTTATTCTCGCCTGTTTCTAGTACCAAAGAAAGGAAACACGTGGAGACCAATTTTGGATTTATCTATCCTCAACACATATCTGGACATTCCCAAGTTCAAAATGTTGACGTTACAACAGCTTTTACCTCTGCTGGGCAAAGATCACTGGATGGTGACTCTGGATCTCAAGGAGGCTTGCCTTCATGTTCCTATCAGGCCCAGTTGCAGGAAGTATCTGCGTTTTCGGGCTGGGACTTCACATTATCAGTTCTCTGCATTGCCCTTTGGCTTATCTACTGCCCAGAGTGTTCACGAAGGTTCTGGCTCCAGTGGTAGCTTTCTTCAGGCTAAGAGGAATACAAATCTATCCTTATTTGGACGATTGCCTGATTCTGGCACAAGAAAAGGACGAACTTCTTCATCATTTACAGTATGTGATGGCAGTGTTAAGATGCCTGGGGTATTCTGTGAACGAAATAAAGTCCAGTCTAGTACCCTCTCAGGACATGTGCTTTCTGGGTGTGAGACTGAATACAGCATCCCAGATGGCCTTTTTGACCCCGGACAAACAAAAGAATCTTTCTCTTTACTTCCACCAATTGTCTCGTCAGTCCAGGCTGACTGCAAGGACAGTCCTTCAAGCCTTGGGGTTCATGGCATCTTGTATTCTGGTACTTCCCAATGCCAAACTGCATATGAGGAAGCTACAATGGTATCTCAAGAATGTATGGACACAGCACTGCCAAGATTTGGACACTGTCATTCAGATAATACCTTGCATTCAAAAGGAATTTTTGTGGTGGGCTCAGGAATGTCACCTAAACAAGGGACTCTCTGTGACCCGGCCAGAGGCGAGTCAGATTTTAACGACAGATGCCTCAGACAAAGCTTGGGGAGCTCATCTAAATGGAAAATGGGTACAAGACACGTGGCCTGCCAGACTTCAACATCTACATATCAACTTGAAGGAGATGTTAGCAGTCCAATTTGCATTGATAGCTTTCAAGGATTTACTTCTTCCAGGGCAGGTGTTGATTCAAACAGACAACACAACTGTCATGTGGTACATCAACAAGCAAGGGGAACGATTCTTATCCTCTATGCAGACAAGCAATGATTTTGTGGGAGACTGCTCTCAGTTTACAGCTAAATCTTCAGGCAAGGTTTCTGCCAGGAGCACAGAACTCCTTAGCAGATGTGTTGAGCAGACAAATTATGGATCCCCACGAGTGGAAATTGGATCCTCATGTATTTCAGAGATTGACAGTGTTATGGGGAACTCCAGACATAGATCTGTTCGCTTCTCCACTAAATTACCAGCTGCCAAAGTTTTGCACAAAAGGTTTCATCCCACAGCTTGGAAAGTGGATGCTCTCTCATTCAATTGGAGCAATCTTCGTGTATGCCTTTCCACCTCTGCCTCTCCTCCCAAAGGTACTCCTGAAGGTCAGACAGGACAAGCCAAACATGATTTTAATAGCTCCAGATTGGCCTCGACAGCACTGGTACCCATTACTGAGAAGTCTGGTACAGGAGCCTCCATGGCCTTTGCCTTCGATTCCTCACCTGCTGTCTCAGGAGAACAGTCATTTACTCAATGTCAAACTTCATTCTCTACATCTGACAGCCTGGCATATTCTGTTTTAAACCCTGGAGGGTCTCAGCTTCCACAACAAGTTTTGAATGTTATTTTGGAGGCCAGAAGGCCTAGTACAAGGAAAGTTTACGCAGATAAATGGAGGAGATTTTTATTTTTGAGTACAGCAAAGGACTTTGATGTTTCTAAACCTAATTTAAGTGTTGCGCTTCAATACCTTACTGAGTTATTGGACAAAGGTTTGTCCTTCTCCTCTATAAAGGTTCATGCTGCAGCAATTTCTGCTCACTATGACTGTGACCCACCATTATTTTCTCAGCCTTTGTTTAAGCAATTCCTTAGAGGGGCAAAGAATATAAGACCCCCACGTAGAGCTCCTACTCCTGCTTGGGATCTCAATTTTGTGTTGGAGAAACTCACTCTACAACCTTTTGAGCCTGCAGCATCTGCAGAGTTGAAATATTTATCATGGAAGACTGCTTTTTTGTTGGCCATTACCTCTGCAGAAGGGTTTCTGAATTACAGGCCCTTATGGCAGTTGAGCCTTTCTTAATTTTCCACAAGGATAGGGTATCTTTGCGTACTAACCCTTCTTTTATGCCTAAAGTGGTTTCTAGTGTGGCTTTAAACCAAACTATTCATTTGCCTACTTTTATGCAAACCCCCAAAATAAAGGGGAAAGATTTTGCACACTTTGGATATACACAGACAGTTGCGATATTATTTGAGCAGAACTAAAGGGTTCAGGCAGTCTCAGCAGTTGTTTGTTTCTTTTGCTTTGGGTTCTCAGGGCAAACCTGTTTCATAACAAACTATTTCTAAGTGGATTGGTTTTTGTATTGCTTTCTGTTATTCCCATCATGGTAAGGAGATTCCAGCTGGGATTAGGCCTCATTCCACTAGGGCTACTGCCACTTCTACAGCTTTTTAACGGGGGTGGCTACTAAAGATATTTTGGAAGCAGCTACTTGGAGTTCAGTGCATACTTTCTCTAAGCATTACCACCTTCCACTTTACTCTAAATCTAGGGCTGGATTTGCCACTGCAATTTTACAGGGCATTTTGGCAGCTCCTAATGCTTTATAGTTTTGCCATCCTCCCTTACCTCTGCTTTGGGATTCTACCCATATGTAAGGACTGCAGCAATGTGAGATGAAGAACATAGTACAGTTTTGTACCTACCATAAATGTAGATGTTCAAGATCCACATTGCTGCAGTCCAATTACTCCCTCCTTCCCCTCTGTTGTTGAAGGTGGTGGTGTGGTTTGTGTTGTACATATTGTAAATATGGTTAGTGCACGGGTGGTTGGTTAGTTTTTGCTGGTTTTTGGCTTTGGCCTTTCTTGTTAGGGCCTTCTGACATCTGGGGCAAGAAAAGACTGAGGAAATGACGTCGGTCATGCGCTTTTGTACCCTGACGTCCTGATGTCAGTTTTAAGCGCCTTGACCGACGTCAGCCTAATACTTTGGTATTCGGGCCGACCGAGGACAGCGGACTACCCATATGTAAGGACTGCAGCAATGTGGATCTTCGAACATCTACATTTATGGTAGGTACAAAACTGTACTTTTTGCTTATTGCTCTGACATCTACTAGGTGAGTCTCTAAGCTGAAAGCTGTCTTGGTGGGACAGTCTTGCCTGATTTTTCTACCAGGATAGGGTTGTGTTTCACAGTAACCCCTCTTTCATGCCAAAAGTGATCTCAAAATTCAGTCTTAGTCTTTCAGTCTCCCTGTTTTTCCCAGATCCTAAGTATAACGTAGAGGGGATATGTCATACCTTGGTAGTGCACCGGCAGCTTTGGCACTACCTTGACAAAACAGAACTCTTCAGGAAGGCTGAAAGTCTTTTTATTTCCTACACAGGGGCAAAGAAGAGTCAGACTGTGTCCCTAAGCAAACCATTGCATGTTGGTTGCTGTTGCTTTCGTATTAGGACACAAACGAATTGTCATGGGTTCTGTTCAAGCAGCTGTATTATATACAAACACATTACTATTATTGATTACAGACTGTAACTTAAGTAACTTATGTACAATTAATGACTATAATCATGCAAGCTCTCTCCCTAGCTGCTCTTTCAAAATGTCACTAAGGTTGTACACGTGTGCAGGTTATATACTTTCATGTACAGCCTCACATGCTTCTTAAAGATACAAGCTGGGACAGTTTCTGCAAAATGGTTGACCTGTGGAATGTTCAAATCACTTTGTGGAACAGAATCAGACTTTTGAACACATTCTGGTCTGGAAACAGTGTCTGACTCATCCTTTGATTTAGAGTTTGCATCACAGATGCAATGTTGTGATTGCAGTGATGATGATAGATGTTCATCGTGTAATACTGCTGCAGTCATCACACTTGGGTTATCCCGCCGTCAGGCGGTTCCGCAGTCTGCCGAATCCCAAAGTCTTGGTCCGGCGTTGGTTGTCGTCGCTTCTTCCCTGACGTCAGTGCGACAGGGGGATAAAAGAGGCAGCCAACGCCATTTTCTTCCGTCTTTCTTGCCGTGGGGTGCCCGAAGCAGAAGCAGTTCGCAAGTGCCGGTCGGCTAGCTCCTGAGATTTTCGAATCGAATTTCAGCCCAAAGTCTTCTCTAAAGCTAAGTACCCCGTTGGGGAAACTTTTCTTGCCTCAGACCGATGTCAGACAAAGTTAATAATTGCATTTCTTGTGGGAAGCAAATGCCTCATAAGGATTTTCATTCTTACTGTATTCCTTGCCTAGGCCCAGACCACGATGTCTCTGGTTGTCGGTTTTGTGCTAGGTTCAACAAACGTACAATGAAGCGTCGGGCAGATTTCGCCCGACATTATTTTGGCAGAAAATTTAATTATAGCATGTCGTCAGAGCAACCAACATCAGCAATGATTAAAAAACGCAAGGATAAGGATAGGCAACCAAGGCCAAGACCAGATACCGAGGCCTCAGCATGGCCTGCCACCGGTTCTCCGGTTTTCAGCGAGGCACCTACGCAGCCCCTGACTTCCGCAGATTTAGAAATTCTGACTGCCTCCCAGACTGAATCAGCTGGGCCTAAGGAGCCGGTTCCATCTCACCCCTCGGACGCCAACCCTGACGGTGATCCGGAGATTTTGGACAGGCCTTCAGTTTCTAATGGTGTCTTCAAACCAACAACTATCTCTATTAAGTCTTATGCTAAACTTAAAGCCCCCTTAAAAGTTAGGAAACCGGGTCCACAGTCCCCCCCGCAGGCTCCTATGCCTGAAAAACAGATGCTTAAGATGGCTGAGTATTTAATTACCCTTATCAGGGGTTCACAACCCCCTCCTGACAAAAGGCCTAGACTGGAGGAAGATTATCCTTCCTCTGACCAAGCATCCATTTCCTCAGCTAACACTGAGGATTTCCTTCCCTCCTTATGAAGACTCAGATGCTGAAGAGTCCATTCCCTCTGTCTCCCCCCCTGAAGACTACTCTTTTGGGGAAACTTTACACACCATGAGGGAACACTTCCACTGAGAAGGCCAAGATTACTCTGACTCTAAGAAAAGACTCCGTGAGTTTCTTTTTCTCCCACAGCATAGACCCCTTGCAATTCCTCCAGTTTTAGACATTTTGGATGATGTTTACACCAAATCCAGTCTAAACCCAGATTCCTTACCTCCTGCACCAGCTAAACCAGACAGATACTACCGAGTTCCTGATTCTCATAAGTTTCTATATAAAAGCCCTGTTGCAGACCCCAAAACCATTTCCCAGGGTCCCAAAGGGGTTAAGGCCTCTACTGCTTAAGAATCCACTACCTTCTGAAAGAGATTCCAGAGCATTAGAAAGATGGGGGAAGAAAGTGTATACGTCTGCCACTTTGGCCATGAGGGCCTTAAACTGCCAATTCCACATGCTAAAATACCAGCAGTACTTGATTACACAGTTAAAGCAGAAAATGATCCCTCAGACAGATCAACCTGATTTCAAAGAGATGCAGGATTTGCTGCATGCAGCAGAACAGGTGGGAAAGCATACCTTACAGTGTGGTTTTGATTCATTGGAAGCCTCATGTAGAGCAGCTGTCACAGGATCTGTAATAAGTAGACATGTTTGTCTAAAAGAGCAAGCCTTACCAGAACATGTCAAAGCAAAGTTATTGGATGCTCCATTACAGAAAGATGTGTTGTTTGGTGTCAAAGCAGAGGAAGTTTTAAAGAAAATGGAAGAAAAGGCAAAATCTATGCAGACAGTTAAAGATTTTTTACAGGTACAACCTCCTCGTTTCAGCAGAAACTGGCCATCAAAAAACTGGTCCTTTCCTCCATCAGACAGACCCCAAAGGGGCAGGTACAGACACCCAAGGGGCAGAGGCCAGCCACAAGGTCCTTTCAGGCCTAGACAATGGCACACAACAACTCAGAGGTGGAGACAAAAGATCTCAACCCTTCAGGAAACAAACACAATGACTTCCCTCTTCGCCTGCCAAGCAAAATTGCCCTGGCAGCACCTTTGGGAGGAAAACTGGCTCTATTTCCACAAAATTAGCACATCATAACAAAGGACAAATGGGTTCTGGATATTATTACCCGAGGCTACAGATTTAATTTTCACACTTTACCACGGATGAGAGGCATGCCAAATCTGCCTCCAAACCAATGGGCAGAGGCACAAACGCAAATTTCAGCTCTCATAGATGTGAAAGCAATTCAAAAGGTGCCTACAAAGGAGCAAGGTCAAGGTTTTTCCTCAAGACTATTTCTAGTACCAAGAAAGGACAAAGCCTGGAAGACCCATTTTAGACCTCTCAATTCTAAACACTTACCTGGAGGTACCCAAATTCAAAATGCTCACACTACAGCAGCTTCTTCCCATGCTGGGCAAGGAGTCTTGGCTGGTAACATTGGACCTCAGAGGCATACCTGCATGTCCCTATCAGACAAGATTGCAGAAGATACCTCAGATTTTTGGCAGGTACAACGCATTATCAATTCTCTGCATTGCCCTTTGGCTTAACTACTGCGCCCAGAGTATTTACGAAATGCCTGGCATCAGTAATTGCATACTGCAGACAACGAGGAATACAAATGTATCCATATCTGGACGACTGCCTGATCCAAGTGGAGTACAGCATCTGGCATTTGTAACAAAGCTGCTAATTTGCCTAGGGTACACAGTAAACAAAAAGAAGTCCAAGCTAATTCCCTCACAAGACATAATATTCCTGGGTGCCAGGTTAAATACAACGGCTCAGATGGCTTATCTCACGCCAGACAAACAAAAACAACTGACTCAATACTTCAAAAAGATGGCAACTTTTACCCAGCTCACTGCAAGGAAAATCTTGCAGGCATTGGGGTTCATGGTATCCTGCATTCAACTAATTCCACATGCAAAGCTGCATATGAGGAAATTACAATGGTACCTGAAAAGTCTATGGACTCAACACAGGCACAGCCTCGAAACAAGTATACCTCTCATTCCCTGCCTTCAAAAAGAGTTCCTATGGTGGGCTCAAGCATGTCAAATAAACAAGGGTCTTCCTTTTGTCTTACCTCCAGCAAATCAAAATATGACAACAGATTCTTCAGACTACGCCTGGGGAGCACACATGGCAGGACAGTGCATACAGGGTAAATGGTCCGCAAAACAAATGCATCTACACATCAACCAAAAGGAGATGCTAGCTGCGCAAAATGTACTGACAGCCTTCAAGGACCTCCTGCATCCAGGACAACTACTAATAAGGACAGACAACACCACAGTTATGTGGTACATAAACAAACAGGGAAGAACACACTCCTACCCTTTATGCAGACAGGCAATGACCTTGTGGAGCACAGCATTGACTTTAAAAGTACAACTGCAAGCACAATTCCTGCCAGGAAAGGAAAACATATTGGCAGACGAATTAAGGAGAAATTTGGCAGATCCTCACGAGTGGAGACTACACCCACAATTATTTTCAATGATAACTCAAAGGTGGGGACGCCCGGACATAGATCTATTTGCCTCCCCCAACAATTGCCAACTACAGAAATTTTGCACAAGGACTTATCATTCCCTAGCCTGGAAAGTGGACGCCCTATCATTCAGTTGGACAGCATTGACAGTCTATGCCTTCCCACCACTACCTCTTGACCAAGGTATTACTGAAAGTCATATCAGAGAGACCTCAAATGATCCTCATTGCTCCGGACTGGCCACATCAGCACTGGTACCCATTACTAAGGACCTTGACTCACAGCCCTCCATGGATCTTACCTCAATTCCCACTTCTGTTGACTCAGCAAAACTCTCAGATCCTTCACAGTCAGCTCAGGACTTTAAATTTAGCTGCATGGAGAATACCTTGAATTATCAATCAACACTTCTCTCAAAGGACGTCCTGAATGCCATTTTGGAGGCCAGGAAGCCCAGCACCAGAGAAACTTACTCAGACAAATGGAAAAGATTTTGTGCATGGAACCAGGCTAAAGGCCAAAATCCTTGGATACCAAACATTCCTCAAATACTGCAATACTTAACTGAGATGCTACACAAAGGCCTTTCTTTCTCATACATTAAGATCCATGCTTCAGCCATTTCAGCTCAATATAATACGGATCCTCCCATATTCTCACACCCTTTACTAAGGCAGTTTCTCAGAGGGGCTAAGAATATAAGACCCCCCCCCCGAAAACCCCCAACGCCAGCTTTGGGACCTCAACTTCGTTTTAGAAAAATTAACACTGCCTCCTTTTGAACCAGCCTTCTCAGCAGAACTACAATACTTGTCATGGAAAACAGCTCTGTTGCTGGCTATCACTTCAGCACGCAGGGTCTCAGGAACTACAGGCACTTATGGCAGTGGAACCTTTCATCATTTTCCATCAGGACAGAGTCTCTTCTTAACTAACCCTACCTTTATGCCAAAGGTAGTATCCAGTGTGGCTTTGAATCAGACCATTCATTTACCCACCTTTTATCCAAACCCCCAGAATAAAGGAGAAAGACTCCTTCACTCTTTGGACATTCACAGACAGCTACATTACTGTTTGGATAAGACAAAGACCTTCAGAAAAACTGACCAACTCTTTGTATCCTATGCTGCAGGTTCACAAGGAAAGGCTATTTCAAAACAGACCATCTCCAAATGGATAGCACATTGTATCCATTTTTGCTACTCGCACCATGGGAAAGCAGTGCCTGTTAATATTAGGTCCCATTCTACCAGGGCTACAGCAACCTCAGCAGCCTTTCTCAGGGGGGTTCTAACCAAGGACATTCTGGAGGCAGCTACTTGGAGTTCAGTGCACACCTTTACCAAGCACTACCACCTTCCATTATACTCAAAAAAACAGAGCTGGTTTTGCCACGGCAGTTCTGCAGGGCATCCTAGCTTCACCTAACCCAGTTTAGTACCAGCCACCCATCCATAGCTTTGGGATTCAACCCAAGTATGATGACTGCAGCAGTATTACACGATGAACATAGTACAGTTTTGTACCTACCATAAATGTAGATGTTCAAGTGTATATACTGCTGCAGTCCAGGTTACCCTCCCACCATCCCCTCTACATACCAGGTTGTTAGTTATAACTCCATGTACATCAATCTAATGGATACATGCCTATATGGTGTATTTGCTAACAGCTAGTACTATTGTTTATCTACTAAGGTATTTTGCATAGTTATTTGTATTGCCTTCCTAGTTGGGGGCACCTGACATCTGGGGCAAGAAAAACTGAAGAAAATGGCGTTGGCTGCCCCTTCTATCCCCCTGTCGCACTGAAATCAGGGGAAGAAGCGACGACAACCGACACCAGACCAAGACTTTGGGATTCGGCCGACTGCAGAACCGCCTGATGGCAGGATAACCCAAGTGTGATGACTGCAGTAGTATATACACTCGAACATCTACATTTGTGGTAGGTACAAAACTGTACTTTCTGGTACAGGAAGATGATGTTTGCGATTCTTCCTATACTCCACTCTTTTGGAATTTACCAAGTAAGATTTTGGCTCTGCACAGATGCCTGTAATCTGTCCTATTCAATCAAAACCTTTTGTTGTCTGGATTCGTACTCTCTCTCCTTCCCCCAGTGGACGAAGTAATCTGCTCGATCTGTCATAACTAGATTTCTGGTTATTACACTTCTTAAACAATTGAGCCTTATGGTTTTATTGTTCTTGGGTTTAGGCTGCAACAAACTTGAGAAAATAGGTAGCATAGTTCTAGTTGGTCTGGAAAGTAGTCTTTGAGCAGGTGAGCCAAGAATATCATCACGGGGTATGTTTCTGAGATTAAGTAAATTCAAGAATGTGTCTGTATTGCCAGTCTTTGTCCTTTCAAGCAACCGCTTTGCACTCTGTACTGTTCAGCTAGACCATTGGACTGAGGATATTCTGGACTACTAGTGATATGCACAAAGTCCCATTCTTTTGCAAATTTCTGAAACAACTGGCTAGTGAATTAAGTACCATTGTCAGAAAAAAGTTTGTGTGGACTACCATGAACTGAGAAATGATGTTTCAACTTAGTAGCAACAGTAGTTAAGGATAACTTTTGTAGTAGATCAATCTCAAACCAATTTGAATAAGAGTCTACCAAAACTAAGTAGTGTTGATTGCTCCACTCAAAGATATCAGTTGCTGCAGTAGACCAAGGTAGTTCAGTAATTGGATGTAGCTGAAGTGATTCTCTGCAAATGCGGTCTAGTACTGTTGCATACTGAGCAAGAAGAAAGAACTCTATCAACGTATTTTGATAATGTAGGCCAAAATACCAATTCTGTGTCTCTTCTCTTAGTGGATGTGGATCCTGTGAGACCACAATGCAAAATCTGAATATATTCTTGTTGTAAGGAAGCAAGACCTACAATTTTAGGACATTTGAAAATAATGCCATCTTCCATCAACAATTCATCTCTGTAAGGAAAATACGCTTGCACACTAGATTCCTTTGATGCCCATCTGACATTAATATAATGA
The DNA here is from genome assembly GCF_019279795.1 of Protopterus annectens. Taxonomy (NCBI): domain Eukaryota; kingdom Metazoa; phylum Chordata; order Ceratodontiformes; family Protopteridae; genus Protopterus; species Protopterus annectens. The sequence goes on from NC_056739.1 coordinate 814,293,433, forward strand.
TTGAGCTTCTGTGAAATTGGATCAGTCTGAGTGTGATCTCTTAACTTATCCAGTCTAGTGGAAAAATTACGCATTGACATCACATCAAAGTCATCTTGGGTGGCAAAAGCCAGGGTAGCATTTGGCTAGGCTTATATAGGCCCCTGATCCAATAGCCTAGTACTTACCTTTGAACCTAAAAGTCTCTACATCAAGCTGTTCTGTTGTATTTCTAGGAGATCTGGATAGGGTATCAGCCAAATAAAGCAACTTGCCTTTAGTGTAGACAATTTGAAGTTGTACTTTTGTAATTTGAGTATCATTCTTTGTAGTCTTGCTGGAGCAGAATGCATGAGCTTCTGTAGAATAGTAACTAGAGGTCGATGATTGGCTTCAGTCTGAATAGCTCAACCATAATTATAATCATGAAACTTGGAGTATGCAAATACTATGGCCAAAAGCTCTTACTCAATTTTAGCATATTGCATCTCAGTTTGGGTTAGTGTTCTAGATGCATAGGCTATTGGTCTGCCTCTTTAAGTATGACTGCGCCAAGGCCACATTTTGAAGCATCACTCGAAAGAATAACTGGTTTGTTCAGTTTTAATGTAGGTAGAGTGGGAATTTTCTTCTTAAGGTCTTCAAATGCCTTCTGATGATGTTCCAACCATGACCATGCAAGATGTGGTTAACTCACTGAAGTCTGGTATAAATTTGTCTAAATAGTTGACCATGCCCAGAAAATGCTGTAAACTTTGTACATCGACTGGCTCTGACATGTCTAGAATAGCTGCTTGCTTGGTCGGGTCAGGTCTCAACCCTGTACCTGTAAACAAATGTCCTACATACTTAACTTCTGGAAGTCTGAATTTGCACTTCAGAGGATTGATCTTTAAGTTCACTTTGCGTGCTCTGTCTAGAGCTTTCTTGAGGTTTCTGTCATGCTCTGCTTCACCATTGCCTCCAACCAACAGATAGTCAACTATTATGGCACAAGGATAACCTGAAAAAATTTGTTCCATTGCACGCTGATAAACTTCACTTGCAGAATTTATTCCAAATGGCATCCTTAGGAATCTGTATCTGCCAGAGTACCAAATGTAGTTAGAAATGAGGATTTGTTATCCAGGATCACTTGCCAAAATGAACTCTCTTGCTTCCAAAACAGAAAATAGTGGCATTCGGGATTAGAACTGCAACTACTTCAGCTGTGCACATTGGATGATACGGTCTTTTCAATGCTTTGTTCAAATCTCTTGGGTCAATGCATATTCTGATTTTATGTGAGCCTTTCTTGTGAGTGGCTACTATGGACGGTACCCATTCAATTGGTTCTATGACTGGAAAAAATCACACCTTGCTCTACACCATTTTATCCAACTGAGCTTTTACTTTATCTTGCATAGTTATTGGAACTCTTCTTGCTGGTTTGACTACTGAAGTGATCTCTATGTCTAACTTCATGGAATGTACAACTGGAAGCTTTCCCAATTTGTCATCGAAAACATCAGCATATTCTGAGAAAATGGCTTTGGAGATATTGGAACTCAGAACTGCACTTATATGATGAACTTCTTTAGCAAAAGAAAACAGAGTCATTCTTAAATTATCTTTTGAGACCCAGTAAAGATTGCAAGTTGTAACAGTTCTCTGCCAAACAACATGAAAGTATTACTATCGCTGAACCTTCAGTTTGAATTTTGTCATCTCCATAAGCAGCAAGTCTCGCACTACTGGTTACACTGAGTTGTTCATTAGTTGTCACTCTTGCAAACATGTCTGCTGATATAACATTACACTTTGACCCAGTGTCTACTTTGAGCTCTCTGGATTTTCTATTAATCCGGACTGTACAAAACACTTCACTTCTTGTCAATAAGTTTACTGCATCAACTCTTTCACAAAGCAGTGATACACCATCTATGTAGAAAGATGACTGTTTCGGCTCTAATTGATCAGCTTGCTCTTTTGTGTGACCTTTCTTTACAACTGCTTGAGGCTTACTTGATTTACAAAACTTTTGGAAATGGTTCCATTTTTTACACTTGTGATATTGCTGACCAAATGCTAAGCACTTCTCTCTTTTACACTCATGATTCGCACCACAATTGAGAAAGTTAACAATAAAGTTAAGTTTGGGTTTTGCTGATTCATGTTTGTGTTGCACTGAGCTGGCGTTGGAGCTTGCACTTTTCCTGGAACGTTCTAGAAAACCTTGTGGCTTCTTTGGAAATCCTGTAGATGCCACGTGCTTAGGCCTGTTCTTGTTTGTCACATGTTGCATACTGTGTCTACATGTGCTCTGGAGCCAACTAAACCCATGCTGTCACTCGCAAGCATACTTGTATGTTTTTTGTCACCTCATGGATTTAACTAATCTGTATAGCCTTCCTCGATGTTAAATCATTGTCACGAAGTAAAATCTTTCTCACAGCAGCACTAGTTATACCACATACAAGCTTGTCCTTTATCAGCTCATCTTTTAGATCACCAAACAAACACGTCTTGGCTTTGTTTCTCAAATCAGTTATATAATCTGCAAATGTTTCCCCTGGTTTCTGATCACTTGTGTAAAACAAATGCCTCTCTAATGTAACATTCGTCTGGAGGTTGCACATTTCTCTAAAAATGCGCTTCAAATACTTGGGGTCTTCCCTTGATTCAGCTTGTACAACAATATGGCAGTCTGCACCTTCTCCTTCATACACTGCTGGTGCATACACAAATGAACGCTCTCTTTCTATGGCCTCTGATCCTGCTAAGTTTAACAAAATTAATGCCCTGGTGAGTGCATCTGCATAAGCTGCTTGTATGAAAATATCGTACAGTTCTCTGCAATATTCTGATCAAACACAAGCACTAGGGGTTTTCGAAATCCATCTGCCATATTAACACATACCAGTGAAGGGTTTTTTGCAGATGAGCATGAATATACACACATGCACATATGCAGAAGTGGCATAAACAGAACTTGTCCAATGCCTTCATGCTCTGAACTTACATTCTCGTTGGAATTATGAGAATGAAGGAACTTGAAGTACTTTTGAATAACTGGACTTTGCGAAATAAACTTCTCGGGCTTTTCAATACTTTACTGAACTTTGCGAAATAGTTTTTGATAATTTACTGAACATTGCAAAGTAACTTCTCGGGCTTTTCAATGCTTTTGGAATATTATCAGTAAAGGCAAAAATGCTAAAGTAATTTATCATCACTTGTGAATCTTATCTGTAAAGGCAGAAATGCTAAAGTCATTTACCAACACTTGTTATACTTTTGGAATTGTATTAGAAATGCTACAGTCATGCACCATCACTTGTTAAAGTTGTCACTTTAAGAAACATTTGAGAATGTTACAATGCAACTGAATAACTCAGGAGTACTGTAATACTCTTGTAATGTCGTCTTTTGTAAGAAAGCACCTCTTATCAGTGCAAGAAAGATGTCAAGCAACTGTACAATGCAAATAAATCAAGCATCTGTTTCCCAAAGCTCAATAACTTTTGAAGTAATTGTACTTTGTGAATAACTGCATACAGCACACTGAAATGTCCCCAAAATGGTGGTACCTTGCTAGGCAACTCTTTACAGTACGAGTAGCTCTCTGTAATGGAGACACTTTCTGAATAGCCACACCCAGTGCAAGAACTTTTTGAAATAGCTATACTTTGACTGGATTGCATGAAATAGTTGCACTTTGCACACAATGAACTCTTCGAAATACATGCACAGCAATAAGCACACACTGTAAGCCCTTTTACACACACTGAAATACTTCAAATAACTTTAGTTCCACCTTTGACACAATACAAAGTCGTAGTTATTCCCAAACACATGCAGTCAGCTTACTTTATTTTGCTTAATGTGTTTTTCTTTTCTTATTCTAAACATGCCCAACTTTGCCTCAAACACACTTGTTTTGCTTTAAACATACTTGTTTTCTGCTTTAAACATACTCATTTTGCTTTACAGTTAATTGTTTCATCAAATGCTTTTATCTTAAATATTTTCTTTAGTCAACAAACTTTTCATACTTTCCGATTGCCTGATAATGTGGTTTTTAGCCTTGTAATGCCCCTTTATTGTCTTTCGCATCAAGTAAATAATTTTTATTTCTCATTACCTTTGATTCTTTCTGGCTATGTTTGTGCTTTTTTCTCTGTTTTACCTTCGCTGTTGTCTTTACATCTCAAAGCTCAGAATATTCTTCTCTCTTACATCCCGGTTCTGACACCATGTCACTTTTGTGTTAGGATACAAATAAACTAATCTTCATGGGTTCTGTTCAAGCAGCTTTATTATATACAAACATGTTACTACTGTTGGCTACAGACTGTAACTTATTTATTGACATTTGTTAACCGGGTTTGTTCAGCTGGGCCAGAGAACCATTTTCAGTGGAGACCCGAGGAGAAAAGCTCCAGTTACAGACAGTTTACAATATATAAAAGTTCAGTTTACAATACATAAAATTTCAATTTACAACACATAAAAATTCACAGTATAAGATACAAAAATAAGTAAGGTACATCAGATTAGGAGATATATACACAACAGTAGTATTTTTTTTTGGTACATGTTCAGCAACAAAGCTGTCAGAGCAATCCATAAAAGGAACAGTACAAGTGTGAGGTGTGAGAGATGAAAAATACATGTATAAGGTGGAAAGGGTAGTAAGAGGTAGATAGAGGTTAAGGCAATATGAGGGAAAATTGGAAAAGAGTAGGTTATAGGATTGTAGTGGAGTTAGGTAGGGTCATGACAGGTGCACGTTTTAGTGTTAAGTGAAGTCTGAGTGCTTTTTTAAAGTGTATAGGGTGGGTAATGGAGCATATGTTTGTTGGAAGTTTATTCCAAGCTTGGGATACAGAGGATTTCTGTAGTAGTTCAGTTTTCTTAGGTTGGTAAAAGTCTAGGAGTTGCTGGTTTGAGGTGCAGAGTGTGCAAGTGAGAGTATAGGTGGATACTAGGGAGGAGAGAGCAGAGCAGGAGGATGGTTTGTATAGTATGGAGTGTATAATTTGAAATTGTGATAGGAGTTGTTGTGGAAGTTCAAGCCATTGTAGATTGTTGAGTGAACGGCAGTGGTGTGAGTTATAAGAGGAGTTTGTGACAAATATTGCTATTTTGTGGTATGTTTGTTGGAGTTTGGCCAGGGTAGTGGACTGATTGTTAGTTAGGACTAGGGCGGTATAGAGAAGGGAGGGGAGGAGAAGAGCCTGTGCTAGGGAGAGTCTAGCATTAGAAGTTAAGAATTTTCTGTTGCGATAAAGCAAACCCAGTTTTTGGTGATTTTTTTTTATACTTTGGAGGATATGTAAGTTAATTTTAAGTTAGTCATCAATGATGGCACCTAGAAGCTTTATGTGAAAGTCAGGTTGTATGATGTTATTGGAGGATGTGGTGACAAAGGTAGAGTTAAGGTGAGAGAGAGAGAATGAGGGAGGAATAATAGGAGTTTGATTTTTGGGGGTTTAGGATGAGTACATTATCAGACAGTCACTTTTCAATGGATAGAAAGGTGTCTTGAGTAAGAGTGTGAAGGTCAGAGATGTTGCTGGAAGTGGAGATGAGTAGAGTCATCAGTGTATTGAATTGTGGCAGATTGTTTCCAGGAAGTATAAAGTTCATTAGTGAAGATGTTGAACAGGAGGGGGGACCCAAGATGGAACCTTGGGGTACACCGGATGTCACTGGAAGGTAGGGTGAGCAGGAGGAAAGCCATCGAACATATGAGACAGGTAGCTAGAGAAAAAGGCTAGGGTGGAAGTGGATAGATTGAGGTTAACAAGTTTAGATAGGAGTAGAGGATATGAGAGAGTGTAAATGGCTTTGGAGAGGTCGAGGAAAAGACAGGACATGAGTTGGTTATCACAAGCCTCGGCTACAGTATGTGTAAATAAGGAGGGCTGTAGCAGTGCTGTGGTTAGGCCAGAAGCCATGTTGAATGGGTGTGAGAAGGTTATGCTGGAGGAGATAGTTTAGAAGCTGTGTATATATACATTTTTCCAGTATTCTGGAGAGAGGGGAGAGGATGGCAAATGGTGTAAAGTTTGATGGGTCATTTGAGTCCCCCCCCCTTTATGCAGGGGGGTGGTGAAGAAGGATTTCCAAGTCTCTGGCACTGTTGCTTCCTGAATAGATCTATTGTTTAATAGGGATACTGGATAGTCTATGGATTCAGCGGCTAGTTAAATAACTTATATACAGTTAATGACTATGGTCATGCATGCTCACTTCCTAGCTGCTCTTTCAAAATGGCACTAAGATTGTGCACGTGTGCAGGTTATATATGTGAATGTATAGCCTTGCATGCTTCTTAAAGATACAAGCACACACACTTTACACTCTGATGTACAGTTGTCCTCTTGTATTGTGTTTTGTTACATCTACCATGGCAAGGTGAATCCTATCAAGGCAAAGGCACATTCCACCAGGGTCTTTGTCTCTTCATTGGCATATTGGAAAGGAGTGACTCTAAAAGTATTCTACAGGCAGCAACTTGGTCCTTTGTCCATACCTTTACCAAGCACTACAAATTGGATGCCTTTTCTACATCCAGAGCAGGCTTCTGTAAGACCATTCTCCCAGGCCTCTTGAGCACTTATCCTTCCTCCTCCCAGGTTGGGTAAGCGTTGGGAATTTATCCATGTCAGTTATTGAACATAGTATAGTTGCTCAAATTCTACTTACCTGTAGCAGTAGTTGTTCATAGAATGCACTGCCTTACTGGTAGTACACCCCCCACACTTTTTTGATGTACGTAGATTGGTGGTTGAGTTACCATGGAGCACTGCTGCACAGTCTTTATTGTGTGTGTTCGTGCATGATGGTTAAAGGATCCACTTGAGAGTTCCCTCATTTATTCTTTACTTATTCACTTAATTCAGTTCAGTTTTTCTCAGAAGCTGGAACTTTCCCAGCAATCAACTGATACAGTCCAGAGAAACCAGTCGTATATAGGTCACCAACCCAATACAGAATACAAATAGACAGTTTTGGCAAACACACCTACTGGCAGTTTTTACAGAATTGCTAGTTTAACTGCAGCACATCTTCAGGATGTTGGGGGAACACCTACAGTAACACAGAGGATATGTAGCATCCATGGAGAAGCCGTTCAAACTGGGAACCAAGTCCCGTGAAGCAGTCATGCTAACCAGTGTACTGTTGTGCATTCCAATCTAGGAGTTTATTTTTTAAATTAGGGGGTTGTGAGGGCTTTGTGTCATAATGTGTTGTTAGTTCTTTGGCTTTGTCCATCATGTTACAGCCACTACACTTTTTGAGAGGTTACCCGTATTTTGAACTTATAAGGACTACTTACACACCAAGTCCACCCATTTCCACACCTGTTTTATATGGAGATTAATCTCCTGCTTAACCAGGAGAATACTTAATTTTGAATTTGTTAACCAGTGTAAAGCAGTGATCCCATTGGACTGTTTCAGTCTCAGCACAGGGTAAACAAAACAGATACATGATATTATAAACAGAGTAAATGATAAAATGCAATATTTACATACATTATACACAAAATTAATATCCGAGTTGGCTTGATGGCACAAAGGCAATAGATAAATGACATTATATACAGAATACAATATCTACATGCATTATATACAGAGTGGAAGTCAGGGGTGACGTGCTGAAAGAGTCACAAATGAAAAATAGAGTCAGAGCAAGGTATGTAGAGGAAAATGGGTATGGAGGTTAAGTTATATGATCAGAGAGGTATCAGTTGCATTTTCCTAGAGTCTTGAAATGTGCTTTTATTTTTGATAAAAAAACAGTGTAAGAGGAATGATCTTTAACAAAAGAAGGGAAAGATTCCCACATTTTGGGACCAAGGACTGAGAAAGCATGGTCTGGGCAGTGAAACCTAGTTTGGGGGCTTTGGATATCAAGACCCGAGTGGTTAAGATTTCCAAGGATGTATGTTGGTGTATCTCTGAGTAGTCTGGAGGCTAGTGGGGGAAATGTCATTCCTGTTAAGTTTAAATAGTTGAGAGGCAGATGGAAATTCAGCATGTTATTTCACATTAAGCCAGTTAGCTTTTTCAATAGTTTTGCATTTGTATTCATTTCTTTCTCACATTTCTTAAACATTGCCTTGTCTGACCTGTATTGTCTTTAATTTTGTCAGCATTTTGGACATTGCAGCAGGAGCCTAAGGGACCGTTCACATTCCCAAAAGCCCCTCTGTAGAAATAGTTGGTTCACATTCATTTGAATGATCCAGACTTTTTTAAATGGGAAACTTGAGTTAACATTATTAAAAGTCTGTGCACAGTTAGACTTGTAAGACTGAGAAGTTTCCATTTGAATTTCTGACCAGTGGTGGGCGAGTTATCTCATAATTTCACTTCACTCACATTGCAAGTTTGCAGCCCCAGTCTGTTGGTTGGTCGTTTGTGTGTGTTTGGCAGTAGATATTTGTTGTTCTAGGGAAATCTGTTCAGATTATGTGGCTTTCAGTTGTACGTATCTTTATTGAAGGTGTCACTGTTTTGGACTATTGCTTATACTGAATTGCATTGTTTTCCATTTTGCTACATTTTATTTCTGGATATATGCAAAAATCACCTTTGATATGTCTTCATGCTGCTTCTGGTACAGACAATGTACCATTCATGGTTACAACATGCACGGTTTCTGATCTATTTTCATTCTGCCCCTAACAAGCTGCATGTGTACTATATATACACACACACACGCACACATACATGTATGTGTGTAGATGTTCCACTGTCATCTAGAAATTCTTACAGAAGATAGAAGTTTTGGGGCTAAACCATGATGAGGACTGTTTGGGAAAGGCAAACTCACATGTACCAATGTAATATGTATTATCTCTGAAGAAATCTAAATAAAGAACACCCTCACTTGCCCTCCTACTACATCGAGTGTACCAGGCAGCTTCCCATGTGTAAAATTGCCATTGTTGGCAAATAAGCAATAGGTGCACCTAGAAGACAGAGTAATATTTTTACTGTGAGAGAGTGAAGATCTAATGTAATTATAATAAAGAAAGCGTTTGTAAATTGTCTGCAGGTGTACTGCAGTACGTTATTGAATTATTAATGTGTGCTGTAAAAGTGAAAGAAGGGTAATGGCTGCAGGTAATTGCAATGCCCTGTTGTATTAGGTTTTCCAGCTACATAATGCTCAAATGGGAGAGCAGTGTAAGGAGGCCTAGACTGTTGTTCAGGCTAGGGTCTCTTTCATCACTGTATTTATTAATGCATTTTAACTCATTCAAGCCTGTAGTGCCTTTTTGTACACTTTCAGTTAACATGCATAGCTCCTTATGGCATCCAGACTTTTCTCGGTTATGACTTTCTAACAAAGTGGCTTACCAGCTTATAACAGGCAGAAATAGAACAAGGATTTATTAATAAAATGACACTAAGATTGTTAATCTAGGATTTCCTTCAATAGAAAAGTCGAGTTATATTACACTTTTTATGTTGATTTTTAAAAAATGCTCAGGAATACAAGGGTGTATGCGGGCAACGTTCCACACCACATAGGTGTTAATGAGTTAAGGCAAGGGAAATTCAACTGCTAGTGCCATAGCACCCCTGTGCAAAATGACTTTTGCTGTAGCATCCTTTGGGGGGGAGGGCTTTCTGCTTTATCTCACCATGACCTAGATAGCAAGTCAAGATGCCCTTTGGGTCTGCCCGAGTCCCTGCTTACCATGCAGGATGGCAAGAAGTACTAGCCTGGAAATTTAAACCAAGAAGTGGATTTAGATGGAAAAGTCAGTTGGTGTTTGTCTGGTTCATCATGAGAGCCTGCAGACCATTGTTGATGTTGGCATGGATTTAACTTTGAATGGTCTGGATTGCAGTAGCCAAGTATTTTTTATCTTAGCAGGCAACCAGATATCGGTGACAGAGATCGCTGTGCATGTCTAATATATATTTGCATGAAGCATGTTAGAATACCTTCCAGTAGCTGGCTACTATGTTTATGTGAAATAAAATTGAAATAAATTACTGCAGACATTATTTTTTTTTTCTTTAATTGCAATCAAACACCTTAGGTTTGCACAATTTACAAAGGCGCTATTATTACTGGGAGTGGGGGGGAGCACTCTCCATGTATGCAAATTAATTATTAACCCTGTAGTTGTTGCTGTCCAAGTTTAATGGTCAAGCTGATTTCAGTTTTCATTCATTCCTCCACAACTGGATTCAGATCCGACCATCGGATCACTAGAAAACTCTCAAGCTCCTCACATACCCATAATGCTCTATACCCCAAAGTATCTCATATCTCATTTTCCACTTTCGTGTATGGATGTGGTCACTGTGAGCTATCGAGCTTAGTTTGTTCAACAACAGAGAAGTTATTTTTTGGGCTGTTATCTTAATACCTTTCTTACTTTCTGTATAGCTGACTTTGTTTACCTCCATATGTACACATTAGTGTAATTCTTTTATATCACTGATGGCAAGTCTTCTCTTTGTCCCCCTTTACAATGTTACTGTATTTCTATGATACCACTGTTGGTATCTCTTTCCCTTTTTCTGTTTCTTTAAAATAACGAGATAAATAAATAAAAAGAAAGAAGTAGAAAGTTTATCTTTCTCTTAAAAAAAAAAAAAAAAAGTCATAAAAAACGTCTGGTTTTAAAAAGCGCCAGAAGTGCAGTTATAAGTTGCCTGTTTCTGACACACACGCCCTGTGCATTTATTGTCTAGACCTTGAACACCAAAAGGATTCTGACATTTGTAAGTCATTTAATCCTTGGGCTATAGTGGACTGCAAAAGCAAACTCATTTTAAAGGGTCTGCTTCCTTCTACCATCGCAGAGGCTCTGTCTGGGGCTCAATCTCCCAAATTGATGTCGAAGGAACATTTAAAAAGGCCTTCGGATTCGTCAGGCTCGTCCACCCCTTCCTTAGATCTGATGGTTGGACTCTACCTAAAAAAACATAAAAAGTCAGATCCGAAACTTGCTTCTTCTCTGAAGCCAGCATCAGATACCAGATCAGCTTCTTTGGATGCTGTACTCCTGGATCCTGAAGCCAATACCTCAGACCAGATACTCTTTTTTTTCTTAGATCCAGTACCCTCTCGGGTTCCATCACCATTCCTTGAATCTCTCCAACCTTCCAGGTCCCCCTCTGTGGCCTCATCATCTCGCTCTTCCAGAAGCCTGACTAAGCCAATGTGGATAGAATGATGAATAATTTTCTCTTGGTGCAGATTCAGATGGGAGTTCTTCCAGCTCCTACCCCTTAGGGTCAGGAAGCCCTCACTAGCACTACATCACCTATCTCAGCTCCTTCTCTGATTCGACCCATGGTTTCGGAACCCTTGAATCCAAGTTTTCTGGGACTGTCTGGTTTGGATCAATAGTATCTGTGGCTCTGAGGCCTTCTTTGAGTGCACCAGCTCCAAGTGGGTTGGAACTGGATGACACTCAGAGCTGAAGCATCCCTGTTGGATCCGAGACATTGGAGACAACTCCAAAGTTGTCAGAATCATCTCTGCCTCTTGGAACCTCTGCATTTGATAGCTCAGCTCTGACCACTGCCTCAGCTGAATTGCCTTCAGGGCAGGGGGAGCTGATGGGGCAGAAGCATGGTTTCTCGGCTCCGTTGTCCTCCTCCTCCCCCCTGGAGCATTCTGCCTTCGAGGTAGTGTAGAGAGTGTTTTCTGCTTCTGCAGGATGGACGGTCCCTACCACCCTGGATCTCCCTTATGGATCCTGTATGTTTCTGTGCCTTGAGCCTCATTATTCTACTCCATAGGGACAGCTAGCCTCCAAGTCTCCAGGTTCCCCAGCAGGGTATTATCATTTCTTCCAATATTTCTCCTGCACACCCCACTGAAGAAGTCCCTAGGGAGAGAAAGTGCAAGAGGAGGCACTGGATTCCCGTCAGAAGTCAGTTACTGAAGGTATCGATTTTGATGAGGGGTAAAGGTCCCCAAGATCACCACCTGATCATGTCTCCTTTGGAGACATCCTAGGGATTCTTAAGCAGAGGGGTGGTTGGTCTACTGATAACCCTTCCCAAGATGAAGCTTTTTGGTCTGGCCCATCTACCTTCTGAGTGACTCCACCCACCAGTGAGCTCATTGACTTGATCTCCTGGCAGAAATGGAAGGAACCAGACATGTTTGAGCCAGTCCCCAAGAGAACAGATTGGATTTTGGCATTACATAAGGAAAGGACGTTTTAGAGCAAGGGAGTACCGGTAGATGCCATAGTCGTGGCAGTAGCCACTAAGATGGAACTCGTGGAACAGTGTTCTTCTGTCCATCCCCCCATCAGGGAGTTAAGGGCATTGGACAGGTTTGGGAAATGTGTTTATGCTTCAACAAAATTTGCACTCAGATCACTGAATTATTTGGCACACCACCAGATTGCAGAGGGATTTGATTAAGGAACTTTCCAAATCCCTCATGGAACCAGTACTTCTGAGGGTCAAAATTCTGTGGCCTCACAGTTGGCTACCCTACAGTTGATTACTAATTTGTTTGAGGCTCATTTCACATGTGGCTTAAGGTACCTCAAGGGTGGCGGGTTCAGGCATTTCTATTAGGAGGCATGCCTGGATGTGCTTGTGTGATTTTGCGGAATCCTTCAAGTCCTCTTTCATTACTGTACCTCTTGACAGAATCTCTTTGACCCTAAAGTAAAGTACGCACACTCCAGGTGTGACCAAGATGGTAAGATCTTGTCTGCAGAGGACATACATTTTTTGACCCTTCAAAGAACTTTTTCTAGGAATCAACAAGTGGGTCAAAAAATGTGGTTGAAAAAGTCCCAGGGTCCTTTCCAAGGTCCACGTGGAGATAGTTACCCAGGGGCAGAGGTGTTAACTCTAATGGAAGACAGCCCACGTGGCAGAGGAGGCAAGCAGAACCAAGGGTCTACAAATTCTTTCTCTGACAGACCCTACCAGCGCTTCTGAAAGGAGGCCCGATATCCACCTCTGGAGGCAGATCATTTGTCCTTGCACCAGTTAGACCTTGCAAAAGATATGTAGATGCAGAGGATTATTTCCAGGGGTTATATTATTCCCCTTTTCCCTACCACTTCCTCCGGTATGCAAAATTCCCAGTGTTCCACCCAGTCAGAGGAAAGCAGCAACAACCGAAATAAAGCAGCTGCTAGAAAGAGTTATCTGCAAGACCCCACCAGACCAGATAGATTATTTTTAGTGCCAAAGAAAACAGGGGTCTGGAGACGGATTTTGGATCTCAGCAATCTGAACAGTTCAGTTCAGCACACCAAATTCTGGATGGTCACGGTTCAGTCTATTCTTCCCTTTCTGTGCAAAGATGACTGGATGTGCTTGATAGACTTTAGGATGCATACTGTCACATAAAAATGAATAGAAAATCCAGAAAGTACTTGCACTTCTGGCTGGGAGCCAGTCATTACCAGTTTAGAGCACTACACTTTGGCCTCACCACATCCCTCGGGGTGTTCACCAAATGCATGGCAGTAGTAGCAGCTCACTTGAGACTGCAGGGATTCTAAGTGTTTCCGTACCTGGACTACTCGCTCATAACCATTCCAACCAGGCATCTACTGATAAGAGCTCAAGTGCAGGTACTCCAGACTTGCTCCCTTCTGGGGATTACCATAAATTTCAACAAATGTCAGTTAGAACTGACTCAAACATTGGAGTTCATAGGAGCTTTTATTCAACACAGTATCCATGACAGCCTTCCTTCCTCTCCCGAGAGAACAGGCTCTCTGATTACAGGTCAGAAAGATCATTCAGAATTCCTCAGTTTCATCCTGATTGATTCTACAGGCCTTGGGACCAATGTCTGCAGTGATAATTCTGGTTCCCTTAGAAAGATATCATATGAAAATTCTTCAGTGAATGTTAGCAACTCAGTGTTCTATTCTTCAACAGCATATGTCCACTCAGGTAAGAATTACCCAAGCATGCACAAGATACCTCTGGTGGTGGATCCACTCAGGTCATGTTCTACAAGGCCATCTGTTCATGCTTCCTCAACCCAAGGCCATAGTGACCGCAGACACTTCCCAAATTGGGTGAGGGGGACTTCCTGGAAAAAAAAAGTCCAAGGGACATAGTCCCCCGTACAGGCCAACATGAATATCAATGTCCTGGAAATGAGAGCAGTGTTCTTAGCATTACAGGCTTTCCAAGACTCTCTCCCTTTTAGGATAGTTGCAGTTCAGACAGACAATATGTCTATGTTTGGTACATCAGTAAACAAGGACGAACCAAATCTTACCCCTTGTGTTGAGAAGTTCTTGGCAATGGGCGATTTCATCCAACTGTTTTCAGATAGCAATTCACATTGTGGGGAAATCCAACGTGATAGCCGACAAGTTGAGCAGGTCCATTCTACTATGAGTGGTCTCTCAACAAGAAAGTGGCGGAAATTATTTTTCACCACTGGGGCCATCCATGCTGTGAACTACGTTTCCCCTAAACAACAAGTGCAGCAAGTTCTTTGCTCTGATCCTCCCACTGGAGGACTCACCAAAAGATACTGTGCTACATGATTGGTCACCTGGTCTCCTCTGTGAGTATTCCCCAAACCCCCTTTAATCCCCAAATTTCTACAGAAATCTTTTCTGGTTGAAGAACAAAATACTCCTCATTGCCCCTTACTGATGTTGACAAATCTGGTTCCTTTTTCTTTTGCCTCATCTAGTGTACCTTCCTTGGATTCCGGATCCAGTTCCACACCTTCTGTCTCACACAACAGACATGACTGACGTGGATATCTCAAACGTAAAACTAACTGCATGGTTTCTCCACTTCTGCTGATAGCCAGACAACATATGCTGTCTTCCCCTGTCTGTCATATACTTTTGTCTTCCCACAAAGCTTCCACAAGAAAGTTTTACAGATGTAAATGGACGAGATTTGTGTTTTGGGCACAGCAAAATTTATTGACCCTTTTTTTAGCACCAGTGGATAGTGTCCTTGAATTTTTAGCAACAATTTTCAGTGAAGAAGCTAGTTCCTCTACTACTAAAGTACAACTAGCTCCTATCTCTAATTTTCCATTTCAAGAATCCTACTGCAGATCCAGAGACCATTTCCCAAGGGCCAAAAGACATTAAGGCTACTACTGTCAAAAATCCTACCCCTTCTGATAGGGATTCTAGAGCTTTAGACAGATGGGGTAAGAAGGTATATATTTCTGCCACTTCAGCCATTAGGGCTTTAAATTGCCAGTTTCATATGTTAAAGTATTAGCAACATATTATGGGCTTAATTAAACAGAAAATTATGTTGATTCCTGACTGTGCTGAGCACAAAGATTTACAAGAGTTAATGCATTCTGCTGACCAAGTAGGCAAACATACCTTGCAGTGTGGTTTTGATGCTTTAGAAGCATCTTGTAGGGCTGCTGTCACTGGGTCTGTACTTAGAAGGCATGCTTGGCTTAAGGAACAAAACTTGCAGATCATGTTAAAGCTAAATTACTGGATGCACCATTACACCAAGACCACCTGTTTGGCAACAAAGTAGAAGTCGTCCTCAAAAGGATGGAGGAAAAAGCTAAATTTATGCAAACTGTTAAAGATTTCTTACAAGTACAGCCACCTAGATTCAGTAGGCATTGGCCTTCAAATAACTGGTCCTTTCCAGTCCCTTCCAGGCCTTCAGTCCAAACCCAGGAGCAGCAGACCACCAAGACTTCAGACTCAGGCTGCACAGATCTAAGCAGTGGGGGGGACCTCACTTCCAAGGCGGGGAGTAGTAAGCCTCCCCCTATGGAAAAATGGCACAATGACTTATCCTTACCCCTGCCAAGCCTTGCTCAACTACTTGCTCCCTTAGGAGGAAAGCTCGCCCTGCATGCAAACAACTGGGGACTCATTACCCAAGGCAAATGGGTTTTAAACATCGTTTCCCTAGGGTACAGATTCCACTTCCACTGACTCCCAACCCCAAATGGATGGCCAGACTTTCCCCCAAGCCAGTGGGCGGAGGCCCAAAAACAAGTGCTCTCTCTCCTCAATATCAAGGCTGTTCAACCTGTTCCAGCAGAACAAAGGGGACAATGTTTTTGTCCAAGACTGTTCCTGGTTCCCAGAAAAGAAATTTCCTGGCATCCTATCCTGGACCTTTATATTGTCAACTTCTTTCTGGTGGTTCCAAAATTCAAAATGCTAAGTCTTCAGCAGCTTCTTCCTATGCTAGCCAAGGATACCAGGCTGGCAACTGTAGACTTAAAAGAAGCTTACATGCAGATCCCAATAAGGGAATCCTGCAGAAAATTCCTACGCTTCAGGGCAGGTTCCATGCACTATCAGTTCTCTGCTGTGCCCTTTGGCTTATCTACTGCGCTCAGGATATTTACAAAGTGCCTAGCTCCTGCCATTGCATTTTGCAGGCAGAGAAATATTCAGATTTACCCATATTGGGATGATTGCCTGATTCAGGCAGAGAGTCAGGACTTGCTATTACAGAACCTGGCATTTGTAAAGAGACTTCTAACTTCACTGGGATACACCATCAAAGAGAAGAAATCACACCTATTACCCTGCCAACAGATTGTATTCCTGGGAGCAAGCTTGAACACAACTTCCCAGATGGCATTCCTCACTCAAGAGAAACAAGTTAATTTGACAACCTACTTCAGACTACTGGCCACAAAATCCCAGCTATCTGCAAGGAAAATCCTGCAAGCCCTGGGGTTCATGGCCTCTTGCATTCTGTTAATTCCATATGCAAGACTGCATATGAGGAAACTTCACTGGTACCTAAAAAGTCTGTGGTGTCATATTCTCAGGACCTGGAAACAATGATTGTCTAAGGGCAGAGTACCTTTGGTGGGGAGGGGCCTGCTACCACAACAAGGGACTCCCTTTCAATCTACCCCTGCCACCCAAACCCTAACAACAAACGCATCAGACTGTGCATGGGGGGCTCACATAGCAGGGCATTGCATTCAGGGCAAATGGAACTCGAAACAGATGCACCTGCATATCAACCAGAAAGAAATGCTAGCTGTACAGAATGCTCTGACAGCCTTCAAAGAACTTATTCTTCCAGGACAACTATTGATAAAGACAGACAACACCACAGTTATGTGGTACATAAGCAGGGGGAAACCCGTTCCTACCCACTCTGCAGACTAGCCGTGGCTCTTTGAAACACAGCCTTGAGCTACCAAGTGAACCTACGAGCTCAATTCCTGCCAGGCAAACTAAATTCACTGGCAGACAACTTAAGCAGAAATCTCATGGACCCACACAAATGGAAACTGGAACCCAAAATATTCAAGCTCTTGAACAAATGGGGGACTCCAGAAGTAGACCTGTTTTCGTCCTCTCAGAACTACCAATTAAACAAATTCTGCACCAGAGCTCCCCACAGTCAAGCTTGGAAGGTGGATACCCTGTCCTAGGAAAGCCTCTCAGTTTATGCCTTTCCCCCTCTGCCTCTCCTCTCGAAGGTTCTACTAAAGATCAAACAGGACAAGCCAAGGACAATACTGATTGCACCAGACTGACCACGCCAGCACTGGTACCCCCTTTTGTGCAGTCTGACAGTGCTACAACCTTGGCACCTGTCTCAGACTCCTTTCTTGCTGTCCCAGCAGGCGGGTCAGATTTTGCACCCTCTGCTTCAAACCCTGAACCTTGCAGCCTGGCTAATTCCCTGACCTCACCTCCAGCAACCCTCAGTAAGCAGTAATGGATGTCTTTCTTGAGGCAAGGAGGCCTTGTACTAGAAAATCCTATTAAGAAAAGTGGAAAAGATACTGTTCCTGGAGCCAGGCTCAGGGGATGGGCACAGCAGTGCCCAGCTTACCTCACATTCTAGATTATTTAACAGAAATGCTACACAAGGGCCTATCTTTCTCTTCAATTAAGATTCATGCCTCTGCCATATCAGCACATCACCCCTTTTCTCTCCTCCCTTGCTAAAACAATTCCTTAGAGGGGCCAAAAATTTAAGACCGCCCAGAAGGTCTCCCACTCCAGCCTGGGACCTTAACTTTGTATTGGAAAAACTCACTGTTCTCCCCTTTGAATCAGCTGCTACAGCAGAGTTGAAATTCCTTTCTTGGAAAACAGCTTTACTTCTAGCCATCACTTCAGCAAGAAGAGTGTGTGAACTGCAGGCCCTCATGGCAGTGGGAACCCTTCATTATCTTCCATGCGGACTGGGTTTCCCTCAGGACTAATCCATCCTTTATGCCCAAGGTGGTGTCTAGTGTGGCTCTAAACCAGTCCATTCATTTGCCTACTTTTTTCCTTAATCCTCAGAATAAAGGGGAAAGGATACTGCATTCTCTGGATGTACACAGACAGCTTAGATTCTATTTGGACAGGACTAAGCCTCTCAGAAAGTCTGACCAGCTGCTAGTTAGCTGTGCTGCAGGGGCAGAGTGGAAGGCCATTTCAAAGCAAACCATTTCCAAATGGATAGCACATTGCATCCATTTCTGCTACAAACACCAAGGAAAACCTACCCCACAGGGGATAAGAACACATTCCACCAGGACTGCATCTACTTCTACTGCATTTCTCAAAGGAGTCCCTACCAGGGACATCCTGGAAGCTGCAACCTGAAGTTCTGTGCATACTTTCACCAAGCATTACCACCTGCCTATCTTTTCTAAATCCAGAGCTGGATTTGCCTTAGCAGTTTTACAGGACCTTATTGCTAGCCTTAATGCTCTTTTAACTACCTCCACCCTTCCTTAGCTTTAGGAATCAACCCAAATGTGATGATCAACAGTGAAACACTAAGAACATAGTACAGTTGTGTACACTTACCATAAATGTAGATGTTCGAGTGTATTCACTGTTGGTCCTGCTTATCCTCCCTCCAGCCCCCTGAATTCTCTTGACTTTTACCTTTCCTCCTTGTTTGGCATGTATTATATCATGTGTATTTACTTTTTGCAGGGGGTGTTCCATACCATATAATTGCTTCCTATTGTGGAGGCACCTGACATCTGGGACAAGAAAAACTGATGTAATGGCATCGGCTGCATGTTTTATACCCCTGACGACCTGACGTCACGGAAGAAGTGACAGCATCCGATGCAGAAATCTAAAGACTCTGGTATTCAGGCTGGCTGAGGGATACCTGCAGGCAGATAACCCAAATGTGATGACTGCAACAGTGAATACACTTGAACATCTACATTTATGGTAAGTGTACACAACTGTACTTTCCTGCTTCACGTTGGTCCTCTACTACCCCCAAAAAGCCTAGGGAACAGGATTCTTCTGAGGTGGAGGTGGATTCAGATGAGGAATCCCGTGCTTATTCTTCCCAGATTCCTTCTCCTTTAGACTGTAGTTCTAAAAACGAGGAGTTCACTAGTCGTGATACTGCCTTTGAGGAGATTACCTTTGGGGACACAATTTCCAGAATGATGATTTTTTTTAAATGGGACTGTGCCCAGATTTCTGAGGTTCAGAAGAGGTATTATAAGCTGCTGAAAATGGACTGTCCAAGACTTTGTGCTGTTCCTCCTGGTTTGGCTACCTTGTTGGATGCCTTTTCTACTGCGTCTCAGGCTGCAGACTCCAAGCCCCTTGCCCATCAAAAAACCTGATTGGTTTTATAGGGTGCCTGATAATTGCATATTTCTCTATAGATGTCCTGCTGACCCCTCTGTGATGTCTGTGGCATCCAGCAAGCTGTCTCAGTTAATGCCTTCTACAAAGTTACTTCCTTCTGATGAAGGCAGCAGGACTATGGAAAGGCTAAGTTAGAAGGTTTATATCTCGGCTACCCTTGCTTTTAGGGCTGTCAATTATCAGACCCATATGTCAAGATTTATTTTGGCTCTTATGTCTCAGGCCTGTCAGGTAATTTGTGACCCGCCTGATTTTGAAGGAAAGACTTCTGCTCTGTCCTTGTTAGGGACTTTCTCTCAGGTAGCTCGCCATTCTGTTAAGTGCAGTTATGATGCAGCAGATGCTTCTCCTAGAGCTGTTGCTTTTGATTCTGTGATGAGGACATATTCCTGACTTTGGCTGCAACCTTTGTTTGATGATGATAAGGCTAAGTTGATGGATGCTCATCTGGTAAAAAACACTTATTTGGTGCAGCTTCTAATTTGTTTAAGTCTCTTCAGGATAAGGGTAAGGCTTTCCAGGAACTAAAACATGTTTTTGTTTTTCCTGTGCCTAAATTTCAAAGGAATTACCCTAATAAGCCGGCCTTTGTTCATAGGCAGTCTCGTCCTCCTCCCAAGGGTAAAAAGGGTGGGAAAGGGCTCCTCTTGCTAAAGCTACCCAGATTCCTGTGACCAGAAATCTCCTTTTCCTGACAAAAAACAGGTGATGTGTGACAATCCTGTTGTTCTCAGCTACATTCCTGTTTCTCTTCATCTTTCCTTTTGCTTTCAAGTTTGGTTATCAGGTACTCTGGATTCCTGGGTTCTGTCCATTATCTGCCCTAGGGTACTACATGGTTTGGAAATCTCTTCCCCCTTTCATGGGCATTCTACATCCCCCTCAGTAACAGTTGGCGTTTTTTCCAGGGGTTCTTCAGGATCTTTTGGCTTAGGGATCTGTTCAGGAAGTTATATTTTTCTCAAAGGGGAAAGGGGTTTTACTTCAGAATGTTCTTGGTCCCCAGAAAAGAAGGCACTTGGAAAACCATTCTGGATTTCTCACACCTAAACACCTTTCTGAAGGTCCCTTCAGACTTTGTTCCCTCTGCTGCTTCCTCAGGCTTTTCTAGTGTCTCTGGACCTCAAGGATGGCTTATCCTCATATTCCTATTCATCCCCTTTTCAGGAAGTTTTTATGTTTCTCTGTTGCTTCCTGGCATTTTCAGATGTTCTTCGTGTTTCACTGTTGCAGTCATTACATTTGGGTAATCTGCTAGCAGGTTGCCCTCAGTCGGCCTGACTAACAAAGTCTTGGGTCCTGCGTCGGTTGCTGTCCCTTCTTCCATGATGTCAGGTCGTCAGGGGTATAAAACATGGAGCCGACGCCATTACATCAGTCTTTCTTGCCGTGTGGTGCCCAAAGCAGAAGCAGTTCTCAAGTGCCGGTCGGCCGACTCCTGAAATTTTCATTTTTGAGCTTCAAAACCAAAGTCTTCAACTTAAAGCTAAGTACCTCGTTGGGGAAACTTTTTCTTGCTCCTCATCGATGTCAGTAAAAATTAATAATTGCATTACTTGTGGAAAGCAAGTACCTCATAAAGATTTTCATTCGTACTGTATTCCTTGCCTAGGCCCTGACCACGAAGTACCTTGCTGTCGGTTTTGTGCTTTATTTAATCAGCGCACTATCTGTCGTCTGTATATTTTTGCCTCTAAATATTTTGCTTCTCAGTTTAATTATCCAGAAAAGTCGTCGGTTAGCCATCCGACTACCGGGATTCTGAAAAAAATGCAAAGATAAAGAGAGACAGGCTGCCGAGGTCCAAAACTGCTGACGACGCTTCTCCTAAGCCTCCACTGAGACCCATTTGGAGTCCGGTATGCTGTGAGATACTTCAACTATGGAACCCGCGGATGTCTCTACCTTGTATGGGTCCAGAGCCGCAGTGCAGGGACCGGCTTCTGAGGGTGTATTCAGACCTTTGGTTATACCTCCTGTACTAGACATTGTTGATGTTTTCTCGGAATCCAGTTTGGCCCCTGATTCCCTGCCTCCTGCTCCTAGTAAATCTGGCAGATACTACAGGGTTCCTGAGTCCCACAAGTTCCTTTTCAAAGATTCTGTTGCAGATCCAGAGACTATTTCTCAGGGGCCCAAGGGCGTTAAGGCTTCTACTGCTAAAAATCCTACCCCTTCTGATAGACTCCAGGGCACTGGACAGATGGGGTACAAAGGATGTCCTTCAAGGATGCATCTGCAGTCATCACATATGGGTTGTCCTGCCTCAGGCAGCCCTTCGGTCAGCCGGATTCCAAAGTCTGGGTCCGGCGTCGGCTGATGTCGCCCCTTCCCCGACGTCAGAGCGCCTGGGGTATAAAAGCATTAGCCGACGCCATCTTCCTCAGTCTTTCTTGCCGCGTGGTGCCCGAAGCAGAAGGAGTTTGCAAGTGCCGGTCGGCCAGCTCCTGTAATTCAGCTAAACCGAAGACTTCAAAAGCTGAGTACCCCGTTGGGGACTCTTTCTTGCCTCAGCCGATGTTAGATAAAATTAATAATTGCTTAACTTGTGGGAAACAAATACTTCATAAGGATTTCCACTCTTACTGCCTACCTTGCCTAGGCCCAGACCACGACGTCTCGGCCTGTTCCGCCTGTGCTTCCTTCAACGCACTCTAAGACGTCGGTCGGAGTTTGCAGAGGAATTTTTTGGGGCTAGTTTTGCTTACAAAATGTCGTCGGAGACTCCGACTTCACATTTAATGAAGAAACGCAAGGACAAGGACCGACACCCGTGGTTTCGGCTGAAACCGCGGCCAGGCCTACCGCGAGTGTCTCGGTTTCAGCTGAAACCGAGTCCTCGGTACTACCGTCCACCGAAACCGTACAACCGACAACCTCGGCCCCGGAGGCCACTACTGTCTCGGTTGTTGAATCTCCTTTGGAATCTGGTGTCCAGGAAACTTCCGACACCATTCCCTTAGACAAAACTACACCAGCACGTGGTGCAGCCAGGCCTCCTGCATCCATGTCTATTAAGGCATTCTCTAGGGCTAAAGCTGCTAAACACTCAAAATCTATGCCTCCCAGGGTTATCCCTCAGGGACCCACTACAGGTTCTCAGATCCTTAGTCTAGCAGAGGACCTTATTTCATTAATTAGGGGCTCTCAGCCTCATCCGGACAGGGGCTCTCAACCTTCTACAGCAAAAAGGCCCAGGGTTGAGCCCTCTGATCCCCTCTCCTCAGATGAGGCCTCTGCTGGCTCTACCCTCTCGGACTACCAGGAGGAGGCTTTTTCGGCCTACAAGGATTCAGATGCAGAGGAATCTATCCCTTCGGCCTCCCCTGCTGAAGAACTGTCTTTTGGGGAAACTTTGCACACTATGAGGGAGCATTTCCAATGGCAGGGCCAGGAATTCTCTGATTCCAGGAAGAGATTAAGGACCTTCTTGCATTTGCCTCAGCATAGACCTTTGGCTATTCCCCCTGTTTTGAATGTCATTGATGATGTGTACTCGGAATCTAGCACAACCCCTGACACTCTCCCTCCGGCTCCTGCCAAACCAGATAGGTACTACAGGGTCCCGGAATCACATCTTTTCCTTTACAAGGCCCACCCTGCTGATCCAGAAACAATTTCCCAGGGCCCTAAAGGGGTTACAGCTGCCACTACAAAAAATCCACTCCCCTCTGAAAGGGAGTCCAGGGCTTTAGAGCGATGGGGTAAAAAAGTGTATACTTCTGCTACCCTTGCTATGAGGGCTTTAAACTGTCAATTTCATATGATACAGTACCAAGAATATTTGTTAGATGAATTGCATAAAAAACTGTCTTCACCTGAACCCCTAGATCGCAAATCACTTCAGGATCTGGTACATAACTCTTAACAGGTTAGCAACCATTTTTTGCAGTGTGGTTATGATGCATTGGAGCTTCATGTAGGTCAGCTATGACAGGTGCAGTTATACGTAGGCATGCTTGGCTGAAGGAACAATCTCTGCCAGACCATGTTAAAGCAAAGCTTCTGGATTCTCCACTGGAAAAGCAAAAGTTATTTGGCTCCACTGCTCAGGAGGTCTTAAAGAAATTTGAAGAAAAGGCAAAATCTGTACAAACAGTCAAAGATTTTATGCAGGTCCAACCACCAAGATTCAGCAGAAATTGGCCTTCCAAAAACTGGTCCTTTCCAGACACAGATTTCAGAGAGGCAAGAACAGGCGTGCCAGAGGTAGAGGGCAAGCTAGAGGCTCCTACAGAGGACGTCAATGGCAGCATCCCAACCAGAGAGGTAGTGCAGGGCCTACAACTGCTGCACAAGGACAGACTCAATGACTTTACCTTGACACCGCCAACCAGGGCTCAATTGGAAGCACCTTTGGGCGGAAAGCTTTCCTTATTTTCAGAAAATTGGCACATTATTACAAGGGACAAATGGACACTACAAATAATAGACAAAGGATACAGGTTCCATTTCCACATATTACCGAAAAGAAAAAGCATGCCAGACCTGCCACCAAATCAAAGGGCAGAGGCTTTGAAACAAATCTCCAACTTAATGAAAATGAAAGCAATAGAAAAGGTTCCTCTCGCAGAACAAGTCCAAGGATTTTATTCCAGACTCTTCCTTGTTCCAAGAAAAGAAAATCAATGGAGGCCTATTCTCGACTTGTCCGCACTAAATACTTATTTCATTGTGCCAAAATTCAAAATGCTGACTCTACAGCAACTCCTTCCCATGCTGGGCAAGGGGTCTTGGCTGGTAACTCTGGACCTCAAGGAGGCATACCTGCATGTCCCTATCAGACAAAGCTGCAGAAGACACCTCAGATTTCTTGCAGGTTCAGAGCATTATCAATTCTCAGCATTGCCCTTTGGCTTATCTACTGTGCCCAGAGTATTCATGAAATGCCTGGCATCAGTAATTGCACACTGCAGACTTCAGGGGATGTAGATATACCCGTATCTGGACGACTGCCTTATACAAGCGGACAGCCAACAAATTTTGGTAAAACACTTGAACTATGCCATCTATCTTCTTCAGGCCTTGGGATATAGTCAACATCCACAAGTCAAGACTTGTACCTTCCCAAAGAATAACTTTTCTGGGTGCGGATCTAGACACAACCACCCAAATGGCTTTCCTCACAGAAGAAAAACAAAACCAACTACCGGATTACTTCAAAAACCTGTCAAGACAAACTCAGCTGACTGCAAGGAAAATCCTAAAGGCCCTGGGTTACATGGCTTCTTGCATTCTTCTGATTCCTCAAGCAAGGCTACATATGAGGAAACTCCAATTGTACCTAAGGAGTTTATGGACTCAGCACAGTCACAGCTTGGAAACTTTGATACCACTCATCCCATGCCTTCAAAGGGAATTTCTGTGGTGGGCTCCAGCAAGCCAGTCAAACAGGGGTTTGCCCTTCAGCAAACCAATAGCCAGCCAAACCATTACAACGGACGCTTCAGACCACGGATGGGGAGCGCACATGGAAGGAAGATGCATTCAAGGACTATGGTCACAAAAAGAGCTACGCATGCACATAAACCAAAAGGAAATGCTGGCCAGTGATACATGCAATCGAGGCTTTCAAGTTATTTCTACATCAAGGCCACCTGCTAATAAGGACAGACAACACTACAGTTTATGTGGTACATAAACAAGCAAGGAGGCACCCATTCCTACCCTCTTTGCAGACTGGCAATGAATCTATGGGAACTTTCCCTGACTCTCAATATACAGCTGCAATCCCAGTTTGTACCAGGAAAGGACAATGTACTGGCAGACAGCTTAAGCAGGAACATCATGGATGCACACGAATGGATGCTGCACCCAGACATCTTCCATCAGATAACACAATCATGGGGGAGACCGGAAATAGACCTCTTTGCCTCCCCACACAATCATCAGCTGGACAAATTCTGCACAAGGACATGCCACCCACAAGCATGGAAAGTGGACGCCCTCTCTTTCAGCTGGAGAGATCTAACAGTGTATGCATTCCCACCTCTTCCATTAATGACCAAGGTCTTACTGAAGATCAGGGCAGAGCAGCCAAGAGTGATTCTGATAGCTCCGGACTGGCCAAGACAGCACTGGTACCCATTGCTAAAGAGCATGTCACGGACAAAACCATGGCTTCTGCCACAATGGCCGCTTCTCCTGACACAGCACAATTACAAAACTCTGCATTCCAACCTGAAAACATTACAGCTAGCTGCCTGGAAAATACCTTGACTCATCACCAGGATAAGCTATCCAAGAGAGTGAAGGATATCATCATGGAAGCTCGCAGGCCTTCCACACGAAAGGCATACTCAGCAAAATGGAAAAGATTTCACACCTGGAACACCTCAAAGGGCCTAGATGCAACAGTTATGAACATGGCGCATATCCTGGAATATTTAGCAGAAATGCTCCACAATGGCCTGTCTTACTCTTCCATTAAAATTCATGCTTCAGCAATTTCAGCAGAGTACAACACTAATCCTCCTGTTTTCTCTCATCCTCTGCTAAGGCAGTTTCTAAGAGGAATTAAGAACATCAATCCTCCAAGGAAACCACCACTGCCTACTTGGGACCTTAACTTCGTGTTGGAAAAACTAACACTGCCTCCCTTTGAACCAGCAGCATCTGCAGAACTACAGTTCCTCTCATGGAAGACTGCCTTCCTTCTGGCCATAACCTCAGCAAGAAGAGTATCTGAGTTACAGGCCCTCATGGCAGTGCAGCCATTTCTTATTTTTCATCAGGACAGAGTCTCATTGAGAACCAATCCTTCATTTATGCCAAAGGTGGTATCTAGGGTCTCATTAAATCAAGCTATTCACCTGCCTACCTTCTTTCCAAATCCACAAAACCAAGGGGAAAAGCTTCTGCACACCCTGGACATACACAGACAGTTGCGCTACTACTTGGACAGAACAAAAAATTACAGAAAAACTGACCAGTTGTTTGTAGCATATGCTGCTGGTGCACAAGGAAAAGCAATTTCAAAACAGACAATTTCAAAATGGATAGGGAATTGCATTCGTTTCTGTTACTCCTTTCATAGAAAAACTGTGCCAGCTAACATTAGACCTCATTCGACCAAAGCCACAGCCACCTCCACAGCCTTCTTAAGAGGGGTGGCTACCAAGGACATTTTAGAAGCTGCTACATGGAGCTCCGTGCATACATTTTCCAAGCATTACAACTTACCTTTATATTCCAGATCCAGAGCAGGCTTTGCTACGGCAGTCCTGCAGGGCATTTTAGCTACACCATCCTTTACATAGATCCTCCACCCCAGATTGGCTATGGTATTCTACCCATATGTGATGACTGCAGATGCATCCTTGAAGGACATAGTACAGTTTTGTACCTACCATAAATGTAGATGTCCGATAGGTATGCATCTGCAGTTAGGTTTACCCTCCCTCCTTCCCCTCTGTGGTATTTCTTGGGTACATTCCCCTCTCATAGCTAGCTGGGGTTATCTATTATGGTGTATTTGTTTTTTATATATGTATATATTTTTGTGCATGTTTGGAATTGATTGCATTTCTCCAAATTTAGCCTTCCTTAGAGGGCACCTGGCATCTGGGGCAAGAAAAACTGAGGAAGATGGCGTCGGCTGATGCTTTTATACCCCCAGGCGCTCTGACGTCGGGGAAGGGGCGACATCAGCCAATGCCGGACCCAGACTTTGGAATCCGGCTGACCGAAGGGCTGCCTGAGGCAGGACAACCCATATGTGATGACTGCAGATGCATACCTATCGGACATCTACATTTATGGTAGGTACAAAACTGTACTTTTCTACTTATGCAACCTTGGCAAACAGAGCTTTAAACTGCCAATCTCATATGTTAAAATATCAGCAACATGTTATTGGATTGCTTAAACAGAAAATTATGTTGATTCCTGACTGTATGGAAAATAAAGATTTACAGAACTTAATGCATTCTGCTGAACAAGTTGGAAAACATAATTTGCAATGTGGTTTTGATTCTTTAGAGGCCTCATGCAGGGCTGCTGTTACTGGATCTGTGCCTAGAAGGCATGCTTGGCTTAAGGAGTAATCTTTGCCTGATCATGTTAAAGCTAAATTGTTGGATGCTCCTTTAAATCAGGACCGCCTGTTTGGCAACAAGGCTGAAGAAGTTCTTAAAAAGATGGAAGATAAAGCTACATCTATGCAAACTGTTAAAGATTTTTTACAAGTGCAACCTCCTAGATTTAGTAGGCACTGGCCTACTAAGAAATGGTCCTTTCCAGTCCCTTCCAGGTCTTCTCAAGCCAAACCCAGAAGCAGCAAAATCCCCAGGTTTCAGTCCCAGGGGACTCTCAGAACTAAGCAGTGGGGGGCCTCCACTTCCAAATATGGAAATAACAAGACACCCCCCTATGGTAAATAGTCTCAATTACTTCTTTTTAAAATTCCCAAGCACTTATCGTTTGACTGCCCCTTTGGGGGGAAAGATTGCTCTTCATGCAAAGAACTGGGAACTCTTAACCCATGACAAATGGGTTTTAAATATAGTGTCCCAGGGATACAGATTTCATTTCCACACGTTGCCAACACCAAATGGGTGGCCAGACCTGCCCCCAAATCAGTGGGCAGAGGCTCAAAAACAAGTACTTTCCCTCTTAAGCATGGGGGCTATTCATCTGGTACCAGAAGAGGAAAAGGGACAAGGTTTCTACTCCAGACTTTTTCTGGTACCCAGAAAAGACAAATCATGGCGTCCAATCCTGGACCTGTCTGCTCTAAACACCTTTCTGCAGATACCAAAATTCAAGATGCTGACTCTTCACCAATTACTTCCTATGCTAGGCAAAGACGCCTGGTTGGCAAAACTAGATTTAAAAGAAGCATACCTGCACATCCCAATCAGGGAATTTTGCAGAACTTACCTACGCTTCAAAGCAGGCTACACGCATTATCTGTTCTCTGCACTGCCCTTTGGCTTGTCTACTCCACCCAGGGTATTCACAAAGTGCCTGGCTCCAGTTATTGCATTTTGCAGGCAAAGAAGTATTCAAATATACCCATACCAGGACGATTGTCTAATTCAGGCAGAAAGCCAGGGCATACTTTTGAATCATCTCACGTTTGTAAAAAGGGTTCTAACTTGTCTGGGGTACACCATAAATGAAAAGAAATCACAACTGGTACCCTGTCAGCAAATTACATTACTGGGAGCAAGCTTGAATACAACTTCCCAGATGGCTTACCTCACACCAGAAAAGCAAATTAATTGGTAACCTATTTCAAACAAGTGGCCACAAAAACCCTGCTATCTGGAAGACAAATACTGCAAGCCTTGGGGTTCATGGCCTCCTGCATTCTTCTAATTCCATATACAAGACTGCATATGAGGAAACTACAGTGTTATCTAAAAAGCCTATGGAGTCAACATTCTCACAGCCTGAAAACTGATTCCTATCGTACCTTGCCTACGCCTAGAGTTCCTCTGGTGGGCAGAGGCCTGCAACCAAAACAAGGGATTACCATTCACACTACCCCCTGCTGCCCAAACACTAACAGATGCATCAGACTATGCATGGAGGGCTCACCTGGCAGGGAAGTGCATTCAGGGCAAATGGAACCCAAGTCAAATGCACCTACATATCAATCAAAAAGAAATGTTAGCTGTACAGAATGCTCAGACAGCCTTCAAGGACTACATTCTTCCAGGACAATTATGACAAAGACGGACAACACCATGGTTATGTGGTACATAAACAAGCAGGGGGGTACACATTCCTACCCCCTCTGCAGACTATCCATGGCATTGTGGAACACAGCCTTGAGCTACCAAGTGCACTTACAAGCTCAATTCCTGCCAGAAAAATTAAATACACTGGCAGACGGACTAAGCAGAAACCTCATGGACCCACACGAGTGGAGACTGGAACCAAGAATTTTCAACATGTTGACAAACGAATGGGGGAGCCCAGACATAGATCTATTTGCCTCCCCCCAGAACTACCACTTGGACAAGTTTTGTACAAGGACTCCCCACAAACAAGCCTGGAAAGTGGATGCTCTGTCCTTCAGCTGGAAAAACCTATCAGTCTACGCCTTCCCCCCGCTGCCTCTGCTCTCCAAAGTTCTACTAAAATTCAAACAGGACAAACCAAGAATGATCTTGATTGCTCCAGACTGGCTGCACCAACACTGGTACTCCTTCCTCCACAGTGTGTCTGTTATCTCTGTGGAACCTGCCTCAGACCCCTTCCCTGCTGTCTCAGCAGGAGAACCAAATTCTGCACCCTCAGCTTCCAACATTGAACCTTGCAGCCTGGCTAATCACTTAAATTCACCCTCATCATCCCTCAGCAAACCTGTGATGGATGTCATCTTAGAGGCAAGTAGGCCTAGTACTAGAAAATCTTATGCTGAAAAATGGAAAAGATTCTGTGCCTGGAACCAATCTCAAGGGATGACCACAGCAGCGTCAAATTTACCTCAGATTTTGCATTACTTAACTGAGATGCTTCACAAGGGCCTGTCTGTTTCCTCTATTAAAATCCACACCTCAGCCATTTCAGCTCATTATAACACAGAACCTCCCCTCTTCTCTCATCCTCTGCTCAAGCAGTACCTCAGAGGGGCCAAAAAATTGAGACCACCCAGGAAAGCTCCAACCCCTGCCTGGGACCCTAACTTTGTATTGGAGAAACTCACTCTACCTCCTTTCGAGCCAGCTGCTACTGCAGACTTAAAATGTCTTTCTTGGAAAACAGCTTTCCTTTTAGCAATCACTTCAGCTAGAAGGATATCTGAATTACAGGCCCTTATGGCAGTGGAGCCTTTCATCATCTTTCATGTGGACAGGGTCACTCGGGACCAATCCATCTTTCATGCCCAAGGTGGTATCCAGTGTGGCTCTTAATCAGTTAATTCAATTGCCAATCTTCTTTCCCAATCCACAGAACAAAGAGGAACGGATTCTGCATTCCTTGGATGTGCACAGGCAACTTAGATTCTACTTGAACAGGACTAAACCTCTAAGAAAATCTGAACAATTGCTGGTAGCATTTGCTGCAGGGGCAGAGGGGAAGGCTATTTTCAAAACAAACCATTTCTAAATGGATAAGCCATTGCATTAATTTCTGCTATAAGCACCATGGAAAACCTCACTCCACCAGGGCTACATCTACTTCTGCAGCCTTTCTCAGAGGTGTTCCTACCAGGGATATCTTGGACGCTGCTACCTGGAGTTCTGTACATATTTTCACCAAGTATTATCATTTGCCAATTTTCTCTAAATCCAGAGCAGGCTTTGCCACTGCTGTCTTGCAAGGCCTTATAGCTGGCCCTAATGCTATATAAACTCCTCCTCCCATCCATTGCTTTGGGAATGTACCCAAATGTAATGACTGCAACAGTGAAAAATGAAGAACATAGTATAGTTGTGTACACTTACCATAAATGTAGATGTTAGAGTGTATTCACTGTTGCAGTCCTGGTTACCCTCCCTAACTTCTTCTGGTTATACCTCTACTTTCCTATACTATGCTTAAAATAAAAGCCTTTTTGGTGCATTTGCTTCTTGTTGGAGGTATACCTTTGTGTTTTTATGTTTATTTGCTCCCCATTAGGGGGGCACCTGACATCTGGGGCAAGAAAAACTGATGTATTGTTGTCGGCTGCATGTTTTATACCCCTGACGACCTGACATCATGGAAGAAGGGACAGCAACTGATGCAGGACCCAAGACTTAGTTAATCAGGCCGACTGAGGGCAACCTGCAAGCAGATTACCCAAATGTAATGACTGCAACTCGAACGTCTACATTGATGGTAAGTGTACACAACTGTACTTTTTCTGCTTTGTCCTTTGGCCTTTCTACTGCCCCAGGGATGTTCACCAAATGCCTTGCTCTCGTGATTGCTTTTTGGAGGCTAAGGGGGATACAGATCTTTCCCTACTTAGACAATTTCCTTTTTCAGGTACCCTCTCCAGAAATTCTACTGCTGCAGCTTCACTTTACCATTTCTCTTTGCAAAGCCTGGGGATCACTATACATTTCCTAAAGTCTTTTCTGATGTCTTCACAGGATTGTGTATTTCTAGGGTGCAGGATCCTTACAGTTCCAATTCTGGCATTCCTACCTTCCCCAAGGCCTTAACTGTCACTGTTATGTTGTCCTATCTCACCTTCATTCATTGTTGGATGGGTTTGAAATCGGTTCCGACTCGGTCTTTACTAAAGGTCGAGAGCTTCCAATGACTCAAGGCTATACCCTATCCCATCATGCCTTGAGAAGATTACCCAATCTTGTTTGCTGCTAAACAGATCGGGTGCTTCATCTTGGCTGAGGCTAAGTGGAAATATTTATTTTCCATTTCAAAGTTTTTTCTAGTTAAAATACAGTGTGTATTGTAAAGTTTAGTGTCAGGAGTGTGCTGTAGATCTTTCTAGGTTATTCTTGCGCTGTTTTTTGTGGTTGGCCGTCTACCGCTGGGCCTTTGTGTTTCTCCCTATCCTGGTCCCAAACTCATTTAAATTAGAGAGTTTGAGTTTTTTGCTTTAATTTGTGGATGTTCATCGTGTTACCCTGCTGCAGTCATCACACTCGGGTTATCCTGTCGTCAGGCGGTCCCGCAGTCGGCCTGAATTCCAAAGTCTTGGTCTGGCGTCTGTTGCTGTCACTTGTTCCCTTACGTCAGTGCACCAGTGCATTCAGTCTTTCTTGCCGCACGGTGCCCGAAGCAGAAGCAGTTTGCAAGTGCTGGTCGGCCGACACCTGAGATTTTTTAATCTAATTTCATTCCGAAGTCTTCAATGCTAAGTACCCCGTTCAGGAACCTTTTCTTGCCTCAGTCCGATGTCAAAAAACGTTAACAATTGCATTTCTTGTGGGAAGCAAATACCTCATAAGGACTTTAATTCTTATTGTATACCTTGCCTAGGCCCAGACCATGAAGTCACTGGTTGTCGGTTTTGTGTTAGGTTCAATAAGTGAACTATAAAGCGACGCTTTGATTTCGCATGACACTACTTTGTTAGGAAATTTAATTACACTATGCCGTTGGAGCAACTGACTACCGGCATGCATAAAAAATGCAAAGATAAAGACAGGCAGCCTAGATCCAAGCCAGACTCCGAGGCCTCGGCTGGGCTGGTCGCCGGTTCTCCGGTTTTCAGTGAGGCGCCTATGCAGCCCCTGGCGACCTCTGTATTGGAACCCCAGACCGCTTTGGATTCTCAAGCAGAGAGTTCTAGGCTGACGCAGCCATTTTCTTTAAGCCCTACCGACGACATTGCAGAAGGAGAAGCCAGTGCTGTGGAAACACCTTCGGTTTTAGAAGGTGTCTTCAGACCGACTACTCTCACCATAAAATCTTATGCTAAGTTTAAGGCTCCTCTAAAACCCAAAAAGACTGCACATCAATCTCCAGTTCAAGGCCCCATGCCTAAGAAACGTGCTTAAAATGGCTGAAGATTTGATTTCTTTAATCAGGGGTTCCCAAACCCCCCCCCCCCCCGACAAAAGGCCTAGACAAGAGGAGGATTATGCCTCCTCTGATCAAGTGTCTATTTCTTCAGGC
Source organism: Protopterus annectens (assembly GCF_019279795.1). Lineage (NCBI taxonomy): Eukaryota > Metazoa > Chordata > Ceratodontiformes > Protopteridae > Protopterus > Protopterus annectens. The sequence continues at coordinate 814,326,512 of NC_056739.1, forward strand.
TCCTCTGAGGAACAGGATTACTCCTTTCCCCCTTATGAAGATTCTGATGCTGAAGATTCCATTCCCCTCAGCTTCTCCCCTGAAGACTATTCCTTTGGGGAAACCTTACATACCATGAGGGAACATTTCCACTGGGAAGGTCAGGACTACTCCGACTCAACGAAAAGGCTCAGAGAGTTTCTTTTACTCCCCCAGCACAGACCACTTGCTATCCCTCCAGTTTTAGACATTGTGGATGATGTTTACTTAGAATCTAGTCTAAATCCAGATTCTCTGCCTCCTGCTCCAGCCAAACCCGATAGATATTATAGAGTGCCTGGCTCACACAAATTCCTTTACAAAAGCTCTGTTGCTGACCCAGAGACAATCTCCCAGGGTCCCAAAGGGGCTAAGGCTTCTATGGCTAAAAATCCTGTACCCTCTGAAAGGGACTCCAGAGCACTGGATAGGTGGGAGAAGAAGGTTTACACCTCAGCTACTCTAGCTATGAGAGCACTAAATTGTCAATTTCACATGCTGAAATACCAGCAATTCCTAATGTCTCAAATAAAACAAAAGATGAGCACGCACCCTCAACAGTCTGAATTCAAGGAAATGCAGGATCTGTTGCATGCAGCTGATGAACAGGTGGGCAAACATACTTTACAATGTGGATTTGATTCCTTGGAAGCTTCCTGTAGAGCAGCTGTTACTGGATCTGTTATACGTAGGCATGCTTGGTTAAAGGAACAAACTCTGCCTGATCATGTTAAAGCAAAGTTACTAGATGCACCCTTACAGCAGGATGTCTTATTTGGGGTTAAAGCAGAAGAGGTTTTAAAGAAAATGGAGGATAAGGCAAAATCTCTGCAGATGGTCAAAGATTTCTTACAGGTACAACCCCCACACTTCAGCAGAAATTGGCCAACAAAAAATAGGTCCTTTCCAGCTTCTGGCAGACCACAGAGGGGTAAGTACAGGCGCCCAAGGGGCAGAGGACAAGCACAAATCCCTTACAAACTTCGCCAATGGGGCACTGCAACACAGAAGGGAGGAGAAGACAGGTCCCAAACTACTAGAAGGCAAACACAATGACTTAAACCTCAAACTGCCGAGCAAAACTCTCTTGGCAGCTCCCTTGGGAGGAAAATTAGCATTTTTTACAGACAACTGGCGCATCGTCACAAAGGACAAATGGGTCCTAGACATTATCTCACAAGGAAACAGATTCCATTTCCACACCTTGCCAAGCATAAAAGGAATGCCAAACCTGCCCCACAAAATCAATGGGCAGAAGCACAAAAACAAATTACAGCTCTCAGGGACATGAGCCATTCAACTGGTACCTACACAGGAGCAAGGCCAAGGATTTTACTCAAGGCTCTTTCTAGTCCCCAGAAAGGACAATGCTTGGAGACCCATTCTGGACCTTTCAATTCTAAACACCTTCTTGCAAGTACCCAAATTCAAGATGCTAACACTACAGCAGCTTCTTCCCATGTTGGGCAAGAAAGCTTGGCTAGTAACATTGGACCTCAAGGAGGCATACCTGCATGTCCCTATCAGATAAAATTGCAGAAGATACCTCCGTCTCATTGCAGGTTCAACCCATTACCAATTCTCTGCACTGCCCTTTGGCTTATCTACTGCGCCCAGGGTCTACACAAAATGCCTGGCACCAGTAATTGCATACTGCAGACAAAGTGGAATTCAAATATACCCATACCTGGACGAATGCCTCATCCAAGCAGAAAGCAAGGACATTCTCTTATAACATCTGGCTTTTATAAAACACCTTCTAAGTTGACTAGGGTACACAGTAAACAAAAAGAAATCAAAACTAGTGCCCTCACAAAATATGACATTCCTGGGTGCCAGCTTGAATACAACGGCCCAGATGGCTTATCTGATGCCAGACAAACAACTATAACTAACTCAATACTTCAAAACAATGGCAACAAAGACCCAACTTCCTGCAAGAAAAATTCTGCAGGCCTTGGGCTTCATGGCATCTTGCATACTACTAATGCCATTTGCAAAACTGCATATGAGAAAATTACAATGGTACCTAAAAAGCGTATGGACTCAGCACAGCCACAGCTTGGAAACAATGATACCTCTCATTCCCTGCCTTCAACAGGAGTTTCTATGGTGGTCACAGGCATGTCACCTCAACAAGGGTCAGCCTTTCACCTTACCCCCAGCCAGGCAAACTATGACAACAGATGCATCAGACTATGCCTGGGGGACACACATGGCAGGACGGTGCATTCAAGGCATATGGACTGCAGATCAAAGGAATCTGCACATCAATCAAAAATGAATGCTAGCTGTACAGAATGCCCTGACAGCCTTCAAGGACCTCTTACATCCAGGACAGCTTATAATAAGGATAGACAACACCACAGTAATGTGGTACATAAACAAGGGGGTACACACTCCTACCCTCTATGCAGGCAAGCAATGACCTTGTGGAACACAGCACTGGCTTGCCAAGTTCAATTACAAGCTCAATTCCTGCCAGGAAAAAAGAACACATTGGCAGACGATCTAAGCAGAAACATCATGGATCCCCACGAGTGGAAACTGGATCCACAAGTTTGTGCAATGATAACTCAAAAATGGGGGCGCCCAGACATAGACCGGTTTGCCAACCCCCAAAGCTATCAGGTTTCAAAATTTTGCACAAGGACATTTCACCATCAAGCTTGGAAAGTGGACGCACTCTCATTCAGTTGGAAAATGCTGACAGTATATGCCTTTCCTCCATTGCCCCTTCTCACAAAGGTGCTGCTGAAAGTCAGGATGGAGAGATCCCGAATGATACTCATTGCCCCAGACTGGCCACGCCAGCACTGGTACCCACTATTAAGGAACATGGCCCGGGGCCCACCATGGATTTTACCACAAATTCCTCATCTGCTCACACAGCAAGGCAGTCAGATTCTACACAGCCAGCTCAAAACCTTAAATTTGGCTGCATGGCAAATCACCTAAGCAACCAGCCAGCTCCTCTTTCACAAGCTGTTATGGATGTTATTCTGGAGGCCAGGAGGCCCAGCACCAGAAAGCCTACTCAGACAAATGGAAAAGATTTTGCGCCTGGAACCAAGCTGAAGGCCAAAATTACCCTTCAGCCGGACATACCTCAGATTCTACAATATTTAACTGAGATGTTACACAAAGGACTTTCTTTTTCATCTATTAAAATCCACGCTTCAGCTATTTTAGCTCACTACAACACGGATCCTCCCTTATTTTCACATCCACTTCTAAGGCAGTATCTCAGAGGGGCCAAAAACATTAGGCCTCCCAGGAGAGCGCCAACACCAACTTGGGACCTCAATTTTGTTCTGGAAAAACTTACGCTACCACCTTTTGAACCAGCCTTCTCAGCTGACTTAAAGTTTATATCATGGAAGACTGCCCTGCTGCTAGCAGTTACGTCAGCCAGAAGAGTCTCAGAGCTACAGGCACTAATGGCAGTAGAGCCTTTCCTCATTTTTCATCAAGTCAGAGTTTCTCTACGAACTATCCCCTCCTTTATGCCAAAGGTGGTATCCAGTGTGGCTCTAAATCAAACCATCCATTTACCCACCTTCTTTCCAAATCCACAGAACAAAGTAGAAAGACTCCTGCATTCCTTGGACATTCACAGGCAATTACGTTACTACTTGGATAAAACTAAGGTTTTCAGAAAATCTGACCAACTTTTTGTATCCTATGCTACAGCATCACAAGGAAAGGCTATCTCAAAACAGACCATTTCCAAATGGATAGGACATTGCATACGTTTTTGCTACACCCATCATGGAAAACCAGTTCCTGCTAGCATAAGGCCCCACTCTACCAGGGCAGCAGCTACATCTACAGCCTTCCTCAGGGGGGTGCCAACCAAGGATATTCTGGAAGCTGCAACTTGGAGTTCAGTACACACCTTCACCAAACAACATCGCTTACCACTTTACTCTAAGACTAGAGCTGGCTTCACCACTGCAGTTTTGCAGGGCCTTCTAGCCTTCTCTAACCCTGTTTGACTCCACCTCCCATCCTTAGCTTTGGGATTCTACCCAAGTGTGATGACTGCAGCAGGGTAACACGATGAACATAGTACAGTTTTGTACCTACCATAAATGTAGATGTTCGAGTGTATACCCTGCTGCTGTCCAAGTTACCCTCCCTCCATCCCCTCTGACTTAACTAAAGCCTTTCAATACCTTAAAATCTGATACAACCTTTGTGGTGTATTTGCTTATAGCTGGAGGGATGTTTTGTTTGGGCTAAACTTTTATTATTGGTACTATCTACTGACCACCTTTTGGGGGGGCACCTGACATCTGGGGCAAGAAAAACTGAAGAAAATGGCGTTAGATGCCTCTTGTATACCTCTGGCGCACTTACATCAAGCAACAGCAACCGACACCGGACCAAGACTTTGGAATTCAGGCTGACTGCGGGACCGCCTGATGACAGGAAAACCCAAGTGTGATGACTGCAGCAGGGTATACACTCGAACATCTACATTTATGGTAGGTACAAAACTGTACTTTATAGTTTGTTATATCTTCTCTTTTCCTTGTTGTTGGGTAGTCCATTTAAGTTAGAGGACTCCCATCGGGCCTATTTAAATTGGGCTTTCATTTGTTTTGTTTTTTTTTTTACTTGAGAGGAGTTGGTCGTTTGTTAGAGACTTCTCCTCGTATTACCCTTTCCTTGTTATTAGATGTGTTAATCCTACAAAAAAGAAAAAAAAAAGTTATTGTTAGTGTATTTTCTTAATTTTTGCCTAACTTTTTCCTTGTAGTTTTCTGGTATAATTTCAGGCTGAGTTATGTCCAACGATACCACAGAATCTAAACCTTTGGGTTTTAAAAAAGTGACCAATACAGCCAGAAGATGTCTTTGACAGATGGGCACACCAGTTGCATGTATTGTGTAGGTGCTGTCCACCTACAAAAATCTTGTTCATTTTGTCATGCTTTCAGCTCTAGAGTTTTAATGGAGAGAAAGAACAAGCTGATTGTCAGGGGATTGTTGAAGGTACCTTTTACTGAAGCTTTGGAAGGGACTCAGAGTTCTCCAGAATCCTCCCGTCACTCTCCATCTGCTAGATCGGAGAAATCCTCCAAAAGATCTTTGTTCACAGCTCCATTATCGGAACCTCTGAAGAAGCATGGAAAAGAGTCATCCTCGGACCCACAGACTATCGGGGCTGAAACAACTACCTCTTTGGCTCCTCTGGTGATTTCGAAGCTGACAGAGTTCCACATTCGGAGCCGGTCCCCAGTCCTGGAACCAGTCTCTTCAGTGTTACATTCTGCAATTTTACAGTCAGTGAGATCCTCGACCTCATCCTCTTGATCTTCCAGGAGCCTTTTGGATGACAGTGTGGAGCGGGTGGTCAAGAGGCTTTTATGGACGTGGAGCTGGCCAAGATTCTGTTGACCCCAACCCAGAAGGATTCGGGACCAACAACCATCACTTCCCCTTAGTTGATTCCTCCTCTGACCCATGCTGTGGCTTCGGAGCCGGAGTGCTTGGATCCGATTGTAGTGGAACCGTCAGGGTTGAGACCTGCTCCAGGATCTTCGGTTCTGACTACTGCTCCAACCTCCTTGTTTCCATAGTCTTTCGAGGGGTTTAGGGGCCAATGTTTCTCTGTCGGGTCTGGGAAGTAGAATCAAGTTGGACAATTGTCTGATCCAAAGTCACCTCTCGGGGCTTCGGTGCAGGTAAGCTCAGCACCTGCATTGGCCTCTGAGTCCACTGCCTTGGTTCGGGGGGAGTCTCCTGGTTTCTCGGAGCCGGGAGCTCCCTTGGACTGGAGCCGTGGTGCTTATGAGGTCATGAGGAGAGTGCTGTCACCCCAGACAGCTCCATTCTTCCCCCAAAAGTGCCAGAATCTGTCTCTTTGCCATCTCTCCTTCCCAGGCGTGTAGACCCGAAGTCCCAGGATGCCCCACTGGGTGATACAATCTCTTCCGAAACCTCACCTGAGTACTCCTCTGAAGAGGTCCCTCGGAAGAGGTTATGTAAGAGGAAACATGTAGACTCCCCTGAAGAGTCCATCTCTTCAGATACAGACCTCAATGATTCAGAAGGGTCCCCACGGTCACTCTCTGAGGATGTCTCCTTTGCAGACATCCTAGAGATCCTTAAACCAAGAGGCGACTGAAAGTCCATTAACCGTTTTGAGGATGGGTCTGTATACCTGGAGGCTTTTGGGTTTCACCCCTCCACCTCTTGGGTGACTCTGCCTTTCAACTGAATGTAGTCAGTTGGAAGGTGTGGGGCTCTCCAGAGTCTGGGGAATCTGTTCTGAGGTGGCCAAATAAAAATTTATTACAGCTCCCTCTGATAAAGAGTTCCTCACAAAAGGTGTCCCGGTAAATGCTATGGTGGTGGCGGCAGCCGCCAAAAAGGAATTGTCTGAGACTTCCTCATCTGTCCATCCACCGAATAAAGAATCTTGTACAATGGACCAATACGGAAAGCATATGTTTTCGTCAGCTTCCTTTACCCTTAGGTCGCTGAACTATCCGACCCATTTTACTAGGCTTCAGAGGGATCTCTTGAAAGAGCTAGGTGATACCCTCCAAGGTTCTACAGCTGTGGGGGTTTCAGACAAGGTGACCTCTCAGCTTTCCACCTTAAATTCCATGGTAAACTCCTTTATACGACTTCTCTTACATGGTCAATGGAGCAAGTAGGGCAGTGGTTACAGGAATCTCCTTAAGGAGGCATTCCTGGATGTGCTTATGCAAATTTTGCAGAGCCCTTCAAGTCTTCCTTTATTAACACCACTTTTAATGGCTCATCCTTGCTCGGGCCAAAAGTGAAAGAGCCTCTAACCAGGTGCGAGCAGGAAGAAAAGACTCGTTCTGCTGTTGGGAGTCCATTTCTCCTACCCTACTAGACCTTACCCCAAAGGCCAGAAGGGGGGAAAAATATGGTTCCATAAGTCCCAGAGAGCTTTTCTGGATGCATGTGGTGATCCCCCCCCCCCCCCCAGGGGCAGACGGGGAAATAATAATGGAAGACGCCGACCCCATGGCAGAGGGACTCTGCAAAACCAGGGTGACAGGGATACATTCTTTGGTAGGCCCTTTCAGCGCTCCTGAAAGGAGGCCCGTCTGTCCACCTCTGGAAGCAGTCGGGGGTCGCTTGTCACTGTACCCAAATGCCTGGCTAAAATTAACAAAAGACAAATGGGTACAAGTGATCATATCCAGAGGCTACTGTATACCCTTTTTCCTTTCCCCCTTTAGAAAAAAGATCACCCAGTCAGAGGGACCAGGCAAACGTAGAAGTGCAAAGGTTGCTAGAAAGAGTCACCCATAACATCCCTGCAGACCAAATTGGATCTGGAACTTACTCGAGGTTCTTTTTAGTCAAAAAAAAAGACGGGACTGGAAGCCCATTCTGGATCTCACCAGACTAAACAAGTCTGTAAAAAACCTTAACAAGTCTCTCAGAAACTAATACAAACACCAACAGCAAAGTCCACAGCAGAGAAACGACAGGCTGCAGCAAACTGTAGTTTGAAGTCTTTTAATAACCCTTAAAATCCGAAAAAACATCAAATATCTCAAGCGCTTTCGTCTGGTTCCTACCAGGCTTTATCAAGATCATCTTGATAAAGCCTGATAGGAACCAGGCGAAAGCGCTTGAGATATTTGATGGGTTTTTTGGATTTTAAAGGTTATTAAAAGACTTCAAACTACAGTTTGCTGCAGCGTGTCGTTTCTCTGCTGTGGACTTTGCTGTTGAAGTCTGTAAAAAAGTCGAAGTTCCGGATGGTGACATTGCAGTCAATACTTCTCTTTCTGGGGAAAGACAATTGGATGTGCTCGATAGATCTCCAGGATGATTACTACCAGATAAAGGTGGACAGGCGATGCAGGAGCCAGTTATGCTTTTGACTGGGAGCCAGTCATTACCAATTCCTAACTCTGCTCTTTGGTCTCACTACAGCCCCCAGAGTGTTCACCAAATGCATGGCAGTAGTCATGGCTCACTTGAGGCATCTAGGAATCCGGGTATTTCTGTACTTGGATGACTGGCACCTAACTGCCACCACTGAGCATCTACTAACCAGAGCAAGAGACACCACCATCCACTTTTGCACTCAACTAGGCATCACGATAAACTTTGAAAAGTCTGCCTTGTTGCCATCACAACATATTGTATTCATAAGAGCAGACTTAAACACAAGAGACATGGTAGCCAAACTTCCTCCTGACAGGCTACAAAACCCTACATCAAGTAAAAAACCTTTTAACAAGGAAGAAAGTACAAGCAAAGGTTATTCTGAAGATTTTAAGTATCTTGGCGGCAGCAATAACCTTGGTTATACCCTTGCTTATCTGCACATGAGAATTCTCCAGTGACTACTTTTCACCCAGTGGACATTGCAGGAGTTACCCATGTCCCACAAGATTATCATAATGGAATCCTGCAAGAGGGATCTGCGCTGGTGGCTTCATTCTACTCAGGTGGATTTGGGCAGGCCATTCATTTCCCCCACAACCAATAGCTACAGTGACCACGGACGCTTCCCAGATAGGATGGGGGGAGCATTATCTCGGGAAGACTGTCCAAGGAGTTTGGCAGGAAAATGAGAACCACTTGCATATCAATGTCCTACAGGTGAGAGCGGTGCTTTTGGCATTACAGGCATTCCAGAACTCTCTTCCACTAGGATTGATTGCAATCCAGACAGACAATATGTCAGTGGTGTGCTATATAAACAAACAAGGAGGAACCAGGTCTTACCCCACTATGTTGAGATGCTCAAAGAGTATGGCAGTGGTCAATATTTTCCCAATGCTTTCTAGTAGAAATGCATATCCCAGGGAAATTCAGAGTGATAGCAGACAAACTCAGTAAAGCTATTCTAATGCCTCACGAGTGGTCCCTGAAACAGGAAATTGTGGAGGAGATTTTTTGCAAGTGGGGCCAGCCTTGTTGCAACCTTTTTACCATGTCCATGAATGCCAAATGCAGCATCTACTTTGCCCTGATCCCCCATCCGGGTGAGTCAGCAAGGGATGCACTTGTTCACGATTGGCTCCCGGGTCTTCTATATGCTTTCCCTTGATTCCCAAAGTCCTTCAGAAAGCCAACACATTGAGAAGTAGGTTAGTACTCATCACCCCATATTGGCCTTGTCAGATTTGGTTCCCCTTCCTATGGCCCCATCTTCAAGAGGAGCCGTGGGTTCTGGACCCAGTTCCAGACCTCCTGGCTCATCTGTCATGGATGCTCCATCTGTCGGTCCAAGCCCTCAAACTGACAGCTTGGCTGCTCCACTGCAACTGCTAGCCAGGCTTCTGAATATTTCTCCTGCTGTGAAACGTATTCTGATCTCATCCCATAAGGCTACAACCAGAAAGTGTTATGCTAGCAAATGGAAAATGTTTGCCTGGGCACTCAACAATCACATTGATCCTTTCACGGCCCTCGTCACATCTGTTTTAGACTTCCTAGCAAGACTTTTCAATGAAGGTACAGCAGCGGCTACCATACGAGTTCAGTTGGCTGCTATATCAAACTACATATTGGAGAAATGGGATTCAAAATCACGTCCCATAGACTTTGGAAGGTCTTTTTGAGAGGTACTTTCTTGCTAAGGCCTCCAGTAACAGAACCACCATCTCCTTGGGACCTCAACTTGGTATTGTCCACTCTAATCTTTCATCTCTCTGAACCTGCATCATCTTGTCCTCTAAAGTTCCTAATGTGGAAAACCATCTTAGTAGCCATCATGTCTACAAGGAGGGTATCAGAACTCCAAGCATTATCAATACGTTCCCCCTGTTTGATTTTCCACAAAGATAGTGTCTCTGAGAACTAATCCGTCATTTCTTCCTAAGGTATGTTCTGAGACTAATTTAAATCAATCCGTTGACTTGCCGGTGTTTTTCCCAAACTATGGCAATAAGGAAGATTACAGGTTACATCAACTGGACTTACACAGGCAATTACATTTCTACCTGCACAGAACAAAGGAATTCAGAAAATCAGACCAACTATTTGTATTCTTTTCAGATAAGAAATTAAGAGGCCTGTGTGGATCTGACTTCATGCATATCCTCATTGGCTCTGCAAACATCTGGATGTTGAGAGGGAACCTCAGCTGATGATTTCAAAGAAAATATGGAAGATACTGCAGATACTTTTTCGTGAGGAGATTCCTACTATGTTGTTTGTGTAGGCAAGGGTCTGAACCTCCTAGAGTATTTAGGGCAGACGTCCCTCAAAAGAAAAAACAAAAAAAGCATGTTTCCCCTGCTACTAAAGATCACCAGCATGATTAGCAGGATTTTACTCAGGGTTGTTTAATGCAATGATGGCCTCCCCAAGGAATTTCTGTGTCAGGTTGCCCTTGATCTTCTACCTCACTCGAGGCCCAGAGAGGAGGAGGACTCTGAAGAGGATTTGGAATGTGGGGAAGATTTTTTGTCATATTTCTCTCAAATCTCTCTTCATTTGGACTATGACTCTGAGGAAGAAGATTCTATTAGCCCAAATTCTCCATTGGAAGAGCTCTTCTTTGGTGATGATATTTCTCACATGATGGAATATTTTAAATGAGACTTCCCATGTTTCTAACATTCAAAGGAGGTATTGTGAGCTCCTCCAGATGGAGTCCCTAGGCCCTCTGCTGTACCTCCAGTCTTGGCTGCCCTTTTATATACCTTTTCGGCAGCTTCTGTGGCCCTGGATTCTTAGCCTCTATCCCCTAAGAAACCTGATAGATTTTAAAGGCACCTGATGAGTGTAAGTTCATATGCTGACCCTTCTGTGGTCTGTCTCTTCTGATGAAACCTCTAAGTTGTTGCCATCTACAAACCATTTCCTTCAGACAAGGACTGTACAGCTGCGAAACGACTAAGCAAAAGGTATAAATTGCTGCAATATTGGCTGTTCATCCAGTATACCCCTTTTGAGTGTGTACCTTTAACTCCCAGTAGGTGTGAGTTGAGCCTTAAAAAATAATGTTCACCTTACAGTTCTAATAAATACTCATTGACAGAGGTCAAGTATTAGTACAGTTGTATTTGCCATCACATATGCTTTAAAATAAAATATTCTGATACCTTGTATGTAGCATGGTTTTGGAATTATTAATGCAAAAATGAGCAAGCAATATTTGATGCCTAGAGAGGTAGTAGGAGGTAACTGCAGACACGCCTGGAGGCGCACTCGGCTGTAATGAGTTACCAGACCCATATGACCAGGTATGTTTTAGCCCTTTGTTCTCAGACTTCCCAGGCAGTCTCTGACCTTCCTGATTCTGAAGAGAAGGCTTTGTCCCTCTCTTTCCTCGGCTCTACTTCTCAGGTAGCTCACCACTTTATTAAATGTAGTTGTGATGCGGCTAATGCCCTCTCTATGGGTGCTGTCTTTGGTTCTGTTTTAAGACGCTACTCTTGGCTTTGTCTCCGGGCGGCCACGGTGGTGCAGTGGTTAGCATTGCCGCCTCACAGCAAGAGGTTCTCTGGTTCGATCCTCGGCTGGGGTGCCTTCTGTGCGGAGTCTGCATGTCCTCCCTGTGGTCGCGGGTTTCTCCGGGTGCTCCGGTTTCCTCCCACATCCCAAAGACATGCTGCAGGTGGATTGGACACTCTAAATTGGCCCTAGGTGTGCGTGTGAGTGTGCCTTCTGTGGAAGGTTGAGGCGGGCTGGCAACTCGACACCGTAAAACTCCACTGCCATTCAATGTGCGGACAAGGTGATCCGCTGTGGCGACCCCTAACCGGGAAAAAGCCGAAAGAAGAAGAAGACTCTTGGCTTTGTCTCCGCTCTTTGCCTTATGATATTAAGGTTAATTGGTTGTATGCACCTCTTGATGATAAGAACCTGTTTGGTTCTGCTGCTGCTGACCTTTTTAAGTCCCTTCAGGATGAAAGTAAGGCTTTGCAGGAATTGAAGCATGTTTTTGTATCTCCTATTCCTAATTTACAGAAGAATTATCCATTCAAATCTGCCTTTGTTTGGAGATAGCCTCACCCTCCTCAAAAAGGTAAGGAGGGTTCTAAACGGGTTCTTCCTGGTAAGTCTACTTATACACCTGGTACACAGAAACCAACTTTTCAAAACAGGCCAGGTTCTATCTGACAGTTTGCTTCCACTTTTCTTGAGTCAGGTTTACTTATCCCTTAGTCTTTCACTGTCCCATTCTAATTGGCTAAGGATCACTCAAGACTTTTGAATTCCGTCCATCATCCTACAGGGATGCAACATGATATGGAAATCCCTTCCTCCTTTTATGGGCATCCCACAACCTCCTCAGAACAGCTTCTTTTCTTCCCAAACTGCTTCAGGGCCTTTTGGCACAAGGCACAATTCAAGATATACCCCCTTCCCAGGTAGGGATGGGGTTTTATTCCAGAATGTTTCTGGTTCCTAGGATGGAAGGCACTTGGAGACCCATTCTGGACCTTTCTCAGCTCAATACCTTTTGAAGCTCCCTTCCTTTTGGATGTTGTTCCTTAAAACTTTCTTTCCTCCTCTTCTTCCACATGCTTTTTTGGTCTTCCTGGACCTCAAGGATGTTTGTCATCACATTTCATATCATCCACTTTTCAGGAAGTTTTGCATTTCTCTGTCTCTTCCTTACACTTCTGAGCTTTGCCCTTTGGCCTTTCTACTGCCCCAAGGATGTTCACCAAATGCCTCACTTCTGTGATTGCCTTTGCAAGATGAGAGGGGTTCAAGTATTTCCTTATCTATACAACCTGCTTATTCAATCTTCCTCCCCTGAGGTCTTGCTTCAATGCCTTCAGTTTATTGTTTGTCTCTTACAAAGCCAGGGGGTTTACAATAAACTTGCAGAAGTCAGTCCTGGTTCCTTCTCAGGATCGTGTGTTTCTTGGTTGCAGGATCCAGACAGTTTCCATGCTGGCATCCCTGCCTCCTCCCAAGACTCTTTTTCTAATCTCCTTTTTTCAGTCCCTTCTTCCTCTGGCTTCAGTTACAGTTACCTTCTTTGCAGGCTGGCTCCTTAGGTATGGGATTTTACTGTCCAGTGTCAAGTGACTGTTCATGCTGTATACATTCCTTCAGAACACAATATAGTGGCAGTCTCTTTGAGCAGGTCCAGTACACAAGCTCAAGAATGGGTGTTTGACAGAGGTGTGTTTTTGGACATTGCTCATCAGTGGAGTACTCCACAGGTAGATCTTTTTGCCTCCCCTTTGAGCAAACAACGTCTTCTTTTTGCACCAGAGACTCAAGTCCTCTGCCTTGGAAGGTGGATGCCCTCTTTTTTTTCTTGGAACAAGATGATGTTCTTTGTGTTTCACTGTTGCAGTCATCACCTGTGGGGTATCCCTGCTGTGGTAGCCCTCAGTTGACCCCGAATACCAGAGTCAATGTTTTTGTGCGCTGGCTGCCATCACCTGTAGTCTGATATTAGGTAGTCAGTGCTATAAAGCAAGGCAGCCGACGTCATTACATCAATCTTTCTTGCTGTGGAGCCCGTAGCAGAAGCAGTTCACACGAGTGCCGGTCAGTACCAGAAGTTGAATTATAGCCGAAAACGTCTAAAGCTAAGTACCCCCTTGGGGACCCTTTTTTCTTGCTCTAACCGATGTCTGAAAAAGTTAACAATTGTCTCACTTGTGGAAAGCGGATCCCACACCGAGACTTTCATTCTTACTGCATCACTTGTTTAGGCCCAGACCATGACGTCCCTCATTGACAGTTCTGTGCCCTCTTTAATGAGAGAACCATTCGCCATAGAGCTTTTTTTGTAGACAGTTATTTTCGTGTTCCATCTTTGAATTCCAATATGGCGTCAGTCAGCCAACAATCAGTCAACATTCTGAAAAAAACAGAGATAGACAGAGACAGGCCACACAAGGCTAAGCCTTCCGACGATGCTACCGCTAAGCAAGTCGTCAGTTCTCCAGAATTTAGTGATGTGCTTTCTCAGCCCCTGATGCCCGACTCGCTTTCTACACAGGCCTCTGCTGAGACCCTTTCAGAGTCCGGTATGCTGCAGAAATCCACTTCGTCTGCCGAGTCTTTGGCTGTCTCTTCCTTGGTTAGGTCCTGAGCCGCGACCCAGGCACCAACTTCTGAGGAGGCCTTTCACACTACTGATTCTAGACAAAAATCAATGTCTTTGCATCCGACTACTGCTTCTCAGAGACTGACAGATTCTCTCAGGCCTAGAAGCCAGGCCACTCCTAGGAAATCTGCTTCTTGCTAACATCTTGTTATTGCTCCCCCACCCCAAGCTCAAATGCTTAAAATGGAGGATCTCATCTCCCTTATCCGAGGTACTCAGGCCCCCACTCCAGAAAGGAAAAGGCATTCTTCTCCAGAAATTATGATAGACCAAGAGTCTAAGGAATCTGACTATTCTGCTTTTGAGGAGGAACAACATCCCTTAACTGTTTGAGGATTCAGATGCAGAGGAATCCATCCTTTCTGCCTCCCCTCCAGAGGACCTCTCCTTCGGGGAAACCCTTCACGCCTTCAGGGAACATTTTCAATGGGAATCTCAAGACTTCCCACAGTCAAAGAAATGACTTGGAGAGTTTCTGGACCTGCCCCAGCACAGATCCCCGGCCATCCCACCTATTTTAGACGTGGTGGATGATGTTTTCCATGAATCCAGCTTAGCCCCTGATGCCCTGCATCCTGCTCCAACTAAACCTGACCGGTACTACAGAGTACCGGATTCTCACAAATACTTGTACAGGAATCCTGCTGCAGACCCTGAGGTCATTATACAGGGACCCAAAGGAGCTAAGACTAGCTCTGCTAAGAATCCTCGTCCTTCTGACAAAGACTCCAGAGCTCTGGACAGATGGGGTAAGAAAGTATACACCTCTGCAACCTTAGCTATTCAGAGCACTCATTTGTCAGTTCCATATGTTAAAATATCAACAACACACTTTGGAACAGTTAAAACAGAATATTGCTACCTCTACTGATGGTGCCAACTCAAAGAGCTGGCAGAATTACTACCTTCTGCTTGTCAAGTAGCCAAACACTCATTACAATGTGGATACAATGCCCTAGAAGCCCCTATCAGGGCAGCAGTGACAAGATCTGTTATTAGAAGACATGCATGGATGAAGAAACAACCTCTCCCTGATCATGTCTTAGATAAGGAACGCCTGTTTGGGGAAAAAGCAGAAGAGGTGCTTAAAAAGATGTTAGACAAAGCAAAGTCTATGCAAACAGTGAAAGATTTCTTTCAAGTTCAACCTCCCAGATTCAGTAGGAACTTTCCCTATAAGCAGTAGGCCTTCCCTGCACCTAGTCGACAGGGCCAAGGTAAGTCCTGCTGGGACAAGGCCATACAGGCCCCTCTCCCAGAGCCAGCAAAGAAGCAAACAATGGACCACTTCCATCTCTAAGGCAGGGAGTTCTAAGCCAACCTTCTATGGCAAGCACTCATAATGACTCTCCCTCCTCCCTCTGCCCTCCTTTCACTCATCAAAAACTAGGAGAAAGGCTCACCCTCTTCAAGGACAATTGGGTTTCTATAACCAAGGACCGATGGGTCTTAAAAATCATTTCTCAGGGATACATATTCTCCTTCAGTGTACTCCCTATTCCAAGAGGGTAACCATACCTCCCCCCAAACCAGTGGGCAGAGGCATTAAAACAGGTCCAAACTCTAATATCCCAGGGGGGTAGTAGAACCTGTCCCTCCAGATCAAACAGGAAAAGGTTTTTACTCTAGACTTTTCCTTGTTCCCTGAAAAGAGGGCACTTGGCATCCCATCCTGGATCTATCCAAACTGAACACCTCCTTGGTGGTCCCCAGATTCAAAATGCTAACCTTGCAGCAGCTCCTGCCTATGCTCACACAAAATGCCTGGCTTGTGGCACTAGACCTAAAAGATGCCTACCTCCACATCCCCATCAGGGAATCGTGCAGAAAATTCCTGCGCTTCAGAGCAGGCTATCAACACTTTCAGTTCTCTGCAATGGCCTTTGGCTTATCTACTGCTCCCAGAGTATTTACCAATTGCTTGGCCCTGGCTATAGCATTCTGCAGACAGAGAAATATACAGATTTGCCCTTACCTGGGTGACTTCCTCATTCAGGCAGAGTGCAAAGAAAAGTTGCTCCAGGACCTTCTCTTTGTCAAATCACTCCTAACTTCCCTAGGGTTCACCCTCAATGAGAAAAAATCAAATCTAGAAAAACTGATGTAATGATGTCGGCTGCCTTGCTTTATAGCACTGACGACCTGA
Source organism: Protopterus annectens (assembly GCF_019279795.1). Lineage (NCBI taxonomy): Eukaryota > Metazoa > Chordata > Ceratodontiformes > Protopteridae > Protopterus > Protopterus annectens. The sequence continues at coordinate 814,342,717 of NC_056739.1, forward strand.
CGTCAGACTACAGGCGACGGCAGCTGGCACAAAAAAAACATTGACTCTGGTATTCGGGCCGAACGAGGGCTCCCACAGCAGGGATAAACCCACAGGTGTTAACTGTAACAGTGAATACAGTCAAACATCTACATTTATGGTAAGTGTACACAACTGTGCCTTCTCTCCTCTTCCTTTGATTTCCAGTGTCCTGCTCAAGATAGTTACCTCACCTGGACCTACTGATACAAGACAAGGGGTCTCTGATCCATCCTCACCTGTCCACTCTTCAAATAATATTGTGGGTGATAGGGTTTTGATCCCCTTTAGGCACCTTTTTTTCTGAGAACATACTTAGGGTTCTGCAGGGGGCCAGAAAACCCACTACCAGGAAATCAAATGTATCCAAATGGAAGAGATTTTCTGTCTGTTGGTTTGCTTGCAACCAGAATCCATTTTCTGTAGGAGTCCCTTTGGTTCTCTTTTATTTGTGTGATTTGCTCCATGCTGGGTTAGCATATTCTGCTAAAGCTCTCCAGTCAGCTATTTCTGCTCATCTGCCGTTAACTCCTCCTCTTGCATCTAGATTTAAGGTCAAACAATTTCTTAAAAATGTCTTTCATATCAGGCCTCCCAAGAAGCGTATTCCACCTTCTTGGGACCTCAAATTTCTACTTGAAAAATTGAGTCTGGCTCCTTTTCAGTCTGCAGGTTCAGCTTCCGTGCAACATTGTACATGGAAGACCGTTCTTTTTGGGCCATACTTTAGCTAAGATTCTGTGAACTCCAGGCTGTTATAGCTCTTTCTCCTTTTTTGTTTTTTCTTAGGGACATGGTGTCTCTTCATACTAATTCTTCTTTTATGCCCATGGTAGTTAATGAATTGTCTCTTAATCAGTCTATTAATTTGCCCTCCATTTTTCCTTTTCCACAGTCTGCTAGTGAGAAGGTTCTTCACACCTTGAATTTGCATAGATAGCTTAGCTATTGTTTGCATAACATTAATACCATTCACATACCTGAGCAACGTTTTATTTATTTTCATCCCAGTTCTCTGGTTTGGCTGTTTCTAAGCAAACCAGATCTTCTTGGATCTCTAAGGCCATTTTTTTCACTCCTTTCCTGGAAAATGTCTTTCTGCCTGTGTAAAGGCTCATTCTACTAGGGCTGTTGCTTCCTCTGGTGCTTTTTTCAAAGGATTGGATGACAATTCTATCCCTGAGGCTGCTTATTTGGACATCTGTCCATACCTTCACTAAGCATTAGAAACTGGTTTTAGAACAAGAGCTGGCTTTGCCAGAGCTGTCCTGCATGGGTTCTTGAGGGCTTCTCTGTGCCTTTCTTCTCCCAAGTTTCCTCTTAAGCTTTTGTACTCTCTGTTTTGTAAAGAATACTGCAACAGTGAATATGGAAGGAAATAGTACAGTTGTATAAAATTTTACCATAACAGTAGATGTCCTTCTCTTCGCTGTTGCAGTATTTGCTACCTACCTCCTCCCCTTCTGCTGTGCTCCTTTTCTTCTGTCTTCCAGGCCTTGGAATTCTATTCCATTTTCTCCTTCTGGATGTACATGTTCCTCTTAATTACTTGAACATTTGCTCCTCCTGTGGCTACTTAGTTCTGAGGTGTGTACGTCTGTAAATCACCTTTATGCCCTAAGCCTTGAGCGGGGAGCATATGCATGACATACAACGTCTGTAAAAATCCGAAGGCTTTGGTGTACTGGCTGGAAGTTGGACTACCCTCTGCAAGGAATCCCTTTTGTAAAGAATGCTTTTGTCAGCTTTGAACTTTTAAGTCTTCACACAACTTTTGTTCTTCATTGAATGAAAATAGAGTATATTTCTTTTCATAATTATAATTTTTTTGTTCAGGCCATCTTTGGGTCAAAAGGCTGGAAAAACTCTTTAATATGCATCTTGGAGCATCTAGTACCCCGAGGTGTATGGAAGCCTAGTGGCCCCAAACCCCTGGTTTAATTCAGTTATTTCCACCTGTTACTGCAATGCAGGATGTAGGAGAAAAAATAGGAATAAGATTTAATTTATTTCATTAGTCATGATTTTTTTCAGGTCATCATTGGATTATAATTTTGGAAAAAATCTCATAAATGACATCTGAACGTCTACAAACATATGGCAATAGGCTCCAGACCCCACAGTGTATTCAGTTATTTTCCCCACAGTTCTTTTAGTGCATTCTAGGAAGTTAAGGTATTTTGGAAGGATGCAGGAAAAAGGTGAAGAGTGAGGCAAATTGTGAGAAAAGAGAAAAAAAAATAGTCTGGATGGTGTAGGGGAGGCCAGGACGGGGAAGATCTGGGTGCACTGAGGACTGCACAGGGACCAATGTCACTAAAGGTCAGCCAACTTCATCCCCCATATACTTGGAATACCACAAGGAAGCTTCTACCATTTTCACCTGTGCTGCAGTTTTTTCAGCTATACCTAAATGAAGCAAGTCCATGTAGTTCATGAACACTTGCACCTTGGATTTTTATATACATTTTAGTGTAGTCCCCAATAAAAAACAAGATGCTCTTTGTGTTTCACTGTTGCAGTCATTACATTTGGGTTATCTGCTTGCAGTAGCCCTTAGTCGGTCTGATTATCAAGTCTTGGGTCCTGCATCGGTTGCTGTCTCATCTTCCATGACATCAGATAGTCAGGGGTATAAAGCATGCAGCCAACGCCATTACATCAGTCTTTCTTGCTGTGCTGTGCCTGAAGCAGAAGCAGTTCGCAAGTGCTGGTCGGCCAACTCCTGAAATTTATGTTGAGTTTCAGAACCGAAGTCTTCAACTAAACCTAAGTACCCTGTTGGGGAAACTTTTTCTTGCTCTAAACCGATATCAGTAAAAGTCAATAATTGTATTTCTTGTGGAAAGCAAATACCTCATAAAGATTTTAATTCGTACTGCATTCCTTGCTTAGGCCCTGACCACGGCGTACCTCACTGTCTGTTTTGTGCCTTATCTAAACAAAGAACTATTCGTTTTCAGAATATTTACGCTTCTAAATATTTTGGTACTCAGTTCAATTACCCAGATATGGCTTCGGTAAGCCACCCGACTACTGACATTCTGAAAAAATGCAAAAATAAAGACAGAGACAGGCCGCCTAGGTCCAAAGCTGCCAACGACACTTCTCCTAAGCTAGTCACCAGTTCACCGGTATTCAGTGAGGCGCTTTCGCAGCCCCTGATACCCGCTACTTCAGATTTGCAGGCCTCTACTGAGACCCATTTGGAGTCCGGTATGCTGCAAGATGCTTCAACTGTGGAACCTGCGGATGTCTCTACCTTAGATGGGTGCAGGCACCGGCTTCCAAGGGTGTATTCAGGCCTACTGACTTGCATATTAAACTGATGCCATCTTCTTCTTCAAGGCCTAAAACTCGATCCATGCCTAGAAAATAGACACCCAGACCACATGGTCAGGCCTCGATGCCTAAAGAACAGATAAGAATGGCTGAAGACCTTATTACTTTAATCAGAGGAAGCCAACCTCCCCCCTCTAAGAGACCTAGGACTGAATTTGCTTATGATTCTTCTGATCAGGATTCTGAAATGTCTGTTTCCTCTCTGATGACGAGGATTTACCCTTATCTACCTATGAGGATTCTGATGCAGAAGACTCTCTTCCCTCTGCCCCCCCCCCCACTCCCGAGGATTTCTCTTTTGGTGAAACCTTGCGTACTCTTAGGGAGCATTTTCGCTGGGAAAGCCAGGATAACTCTGATTCTAAAAAGAGGCTTAGGGATTTCTTACTCCTGCCCCAACACAGGCCTTTAGCTATCCACCCTGTACTGGACTTTGTTGATGATTCCTTTTCGGAATCTAGCTTGGCCCCTGACTCCTTACCTCCTGCTCCCAGAAAACCAGATAGATATTACAGGGTTCCGACTCTCACAAGTTCCTCTTTAAAAATCCTACTGCGGATCATGAGACCATTTCACAGGGACCCAAGGTCATTAAGGCTACTACTGCCAGAAATCTTACCCCGTCTGATAGAGATTCCAGAGCGCTGGACAGATGGGGTAAGACGGTATACACTTTTGCAACCTTGGCCACTAGGGCCTTAAACTGCCAGTTTCATATGTTAAAGTATCAGCAGCATATTATTGGATTGCTTAAACAGAAAATGATATTGATTCCTGACTGTGCTGAAAATAAGGATTTACAGGATTTAATGCATTCTGCTGAACAAGTTGGAAAACATACTTTGCAATGTGGTTTTGATTCACTTGAGGCATCTTGCAGGGCTACTGTCACTGGGTCTGTACTTCGAAGGCATGCTTGGCTTAAAGAGCAATTTTTGCCAGATCCTGTTAAAGCTAAATTGCTGGATGCTCCCTTAAACTGGGACCACCTGTTTGGCAACAAAGCAGAATACGTACTTAAAAAGATGGAGGAAAAAGCTAAATCTATGCAAACTGTTAAAGATTTCCTGCAAGTACAGCCTCCAAGATTTAGTAGGCATTGGCCCTCTAAGAATTGGTCCTTTCCTGCCTCTTCCAGGCCTTCTCAGTCCAAACCTAGAACCAGCAGAACACCCAGGCTTCAGTCCCAAGGTATGCACAGGACTAAGCAGTGGGGAGCTCCCAATTCCAAAGCAGGGAGTAGTAAGACTCCCCCTTATGGTAGACTGTCTCAGTGACTTAACTTTAAAACTTCCAAGCCCTTCTCAACTGACTGCTCCTTTAGGGGGAAAGATTGCTCTGCAGGCAAAAAACTGGGAACTCATTACCCAGGACAAAAGGGTTTTAAATATTGTTTCCCAAGGATACAGATTCCACTTCCACACTTTACCAACCCCAAACGGTTGGCCAGATCTACCCCCAAATTATTGGACAGAGGCTCAAAAGCAAGTTCTCTCTCATAAGGGCTATTCAGACTGTCCCAGAAGAGGAAAGGGGACAAGGTTTCTACTCAAGACATTTCCTGGTGCCCAGAAAAGATGACTTCTGGCATACTATCCTGGATCTCTCTACCCTAAACACTTTTTTTGGTGATCCCAAAATTCAAGATGCTAACTTTTCACCAGTTGCTTCCTATGCTAGGCAAGGATTGCCCGGTTGACAACACTGGATTTAAAGGAAGCCTATCTGTACATTTCAGTCAGGGAATCTTGCAGAAGATATCTATGCTTCAAAGCAGGCTTCATGCACTATCAGTTCTCTGCACTACCCTTTGGCTTATCTACTGTGCCCAGGGTATTCACAAAGTGCCTAGCTCCAGTCATTGCATTTTGCAGGCAAATAAATATTCCCATACCTGGACGATTGTCTAATTCAGGAAAAAAGCCAGGACATACTTTTGAATCATCTGGCGTTTATACAAAAGATGCTAACTTCTCTGGGGTACACCATAAACAAAAATAAATCACATCTTGTACCCTGCCAACAAATTGTATCCCTGGGAGCAAGCTTGAACACAACTTCCCAGATGGCTTTCTTCACACTAGAGAAACAAGTTCATTTGACAACTTACTTCAAACTAATGGCCACAAAGACCCTGCTATCTGCAAGACAAATACTGCAAGCCTTGGGGTTCATGGCCTCCTGCATTCTTGTAATTCCATATGCAAGACTACATATGAGGAAACTACAATGGTATCTAAAAAGCCTATGGTGTCAACGTTCTCAGGATCTAGAAGAAATGATTCCTATCATACCTTGCCTACAGTTAGTTCCTTTGGTGGGCAGAGGCCCACCACCAAAACAAGAGACTCCTATTCACTCTCCCCCCTGCCCCCCAAACCCTAACAACAGATGCATCAGACTATGCATGGGGGGGCTCACTTGGCAGGGAAGTGCATTCAGGGCAATTGGAACCAAAGTCAAATGCACCTGCATATCAATCAAAAAGAAATGTTAGCTGTACAGAATGCTCTGACAGCCTTCAAGGACCACATTCTTCCAGGACAATTAATGGTAAAGACGGACAACACCACTGTTATGTGGTACATAAACAAGCAGGGGGGATCCCACTCATACCCTCTCTGCAGACTAGCCATGGCTCTGTGGAACACAGCCTTGAGCTACCAGGTGCACCTACAGGCTCAATTCCTGCCAGGAAAGGTAACTACACTGGCAGACGAACTAAGCAGAAATCTCATGGATCCACACGAGTGGAAACTGGAACCAAAGACATTCAACATGTTGCTAAACAAATGAGGGAGCCCAGAGATAGACCTATTTGCCTCCCTCCAGAACTACCAATTGGACAAATTCTGCACAAGAACTCCCCACAAACGAGCCTCTCCTCTCCAAGGTACTACTAAAGATTGAACAGGACAAACCAAGGACAATACTGATCACACCAGACTGGCCACACCAACACTGGTACCCCTTCTTGCACTGTGTCACTGCTGGCACCATGGCACCTGCCTCCGACCCCTACCCTGCTGTCCCAGCAGGAGGGCCAGATTCTGCACCCTCAGCTTCAAACCCTGAACCTGGCAGCCTGGCTAATTACCTGATCTCTTCGTTACCGTCACTCAGTAAACAAGTGTTGGATGTCATTCTGGAGGCAAGGAGGCCTAGTACTAGAAAATCTTATGCTGAAAAATGGAAAAGATTCTGTTCCTGGAAACAAACTTAGGGGATGGGCACAGCAGCACCCAATTTACCTCAGATTCATCAGTACTAAACTGAAATGCTTCACAAGGGCCTTTCCTTTTCTTCCATCAAAATTCATACCTCAGCCATTTCAGCTCATTACAACACAGAACCTCCCCTCTTCTCTCATCCAATGCTCAAGCAGTTCCTCAGAGGGGCCAAAAACTTAAGACCATTCAGGAGAGCCCCAACTCCAGCCCTGGGACCTTAACTTTGTATTGGAAAAGCTCATACCTCCTTTTGAGCCAGCTGCAAGTGCAGAGTTGAAATTTCTTTCTTGGAAAACAGCCTTCCTTTTAGCCATCACTTCAGCAAGAAGGGTGTCTGAATTACAGGCCCTTATGGCAGTGGAGCCTTTCATCATCTTTCATGCGGACAGGGTGTCCCTCAGGCCCAATCCCTCCTTCATGCCCAAGGTAGTATCCAGTGTGGTGCTTAATCAGTCCATCCATTTGCCATCCTTCTTTTCTAATCCACAGAACAAAGGGGAACGTATACTGCACAACTTAGATGTGCACAGACAACTTAGATTTTACTTGGACAGGACTAAACCTCTCAGGAAATCTGTTCATCTGCTGGTGGCATTTGCTGCAGGGGCAGAGGGGAAGGCCATTTCAAAGCAAACCATTTCGAAATGGATAGGCCATTTCATTAATTTCTGCTATAAGCACCATGGAAAACGTATCCTACAGGGGATAAGACCACATCCAGCCAGGGCTGCATCTACCTCTACAGCCTTTCTCAGAGGTGTCCCTACCAGGGACATCCTAGAAGCTGCTACTTGGAGTTCTGTACATACTTTCACCAAGCATTACCATTTGCCAATTTTCTCTTACTCCAGAGCTAGCTTTGCCACTGCAGTCTTGCAGGGCCTTATAGCTGGTCCTAATGCTATCTAATTTCCTCCTCCCATCCTTAGCTTTGGGAATCTAACCAAATGTGATGACTGCAACATTGAAACACGAAGAACATAGTACAGTTGTGTACACTTACCATGTATGTAGATGTTCGAGTGTATTCACTGTTGCAGTCCTGGTTACCCTCCCTCCAGCCCCCTGACTTCTTTTGGCTATACCTCTATTCCTTTTTACTATGCTTAAAGCTTTTTGGTGTATTTGCTTTTTTGTCGGAGGTGTAACCTTGTATATATAGTTAATTGCTTCCCGTTAGGGGGGCACCTGACATATGGGGCAAGAAAAACTGATGTAATGGTGTCTGCTACATGCTTTATACCCCTGACTACCTGACGTCATGGAAGATGAGACAGCAACCGAAGCAGGACCCAAGACTTTGATAATCAGGCTACTGCAAGCAGATAACCAAAATGTGATGACTGCAACAGTGAATATACTCAAACATCTACATTTATGGTAAGTGTACACAACTGTACTTTACTGCTCTAATCTTTACCCAGTTTGCCCCATCAAAATACACTTTGTGCTTTTAAAAAAGTTTATTACCACAGAGGAGCACTGTAGAAAAAAATACTGACCAGTCTTGCCAAATAACAAGTAATGCTGTTAATTGTAAAAGTACATTTTTAGGTACATTCTAATTTTGTTTTGTCCTGAGTTTGACCCCTTTGTGGGTTACAAAACCCACTCCACTGAGAATTCCCCAAACTTGACCATCCATTGAAAATAGTATTACTTTTTTTAGCTGTTATGAGATGCAGTCTAGACAGTGTGTGTGTGTGTCTCTCTCTCTTTTTCTCCTTTTCACTCTCTCTCACTCTCAAATAATAATGGTTTAGAAAGAGGAGGGGCAGAGTTGAGGTACTATGGAAAATTATTTGTGTGACTGGGAAGACTGCCTGACTCTGAAGTGTAAATGAAGCACAGCTTCAGTTATTTCCTCTGCAGTTTTACACTGCATTCTTGGCCAGTTAGTGTGTGTTAAAAGAATGCAGGAAAAGGCTGAAGAGAAAGACAGTGTGCAAAAACAAAACAAAAAAATGTCATATGGGTAGCGTAGGGGAAGCCAGGATGATGGGAAGTTGTGAAGCACTTTAACTGGTCATTGCAGAACTGGAATTGAGACTTGCAGTATGCACATTGGGAGGGTGGGACAGTGTACTAATTTGTTATTTGAATTTGGACATCCCACCTAAGTCAGAATACTCGAGCGTTTTGTCTGTGGCAGTGTGCACAGTTGTAGGCCTCCTGTGCCAGTGCCAGTGCCAGTGGGGGGACCTTATGGATGTCAGTAACTGAGTCAAGCTAGTAGGTTATGCCAGTTGTGTCTTCCATGGACCTTTGGAATGTGGCAGTTACCATGATGGTCGCATCAGTCATGTTCCAGTCTGTATAGATATGGGTCTACTATTCCTCTTGCCGCTTCCATTTACTAGTAGATTTGTCATAAGTCATCCAGTGTTTCTGCATTCATGTGACAGCTTATATATATATGTAACGTTTGCAGTTTAAAAGGGAACATTGTTTGTTGTTAGAACATAACTGGGGGGGCAAAGTGTGCACAAAGTGTTTGGGGGTGTGATTGGACAGTCCTGGTCTCTGTTTAATGCATACCAGTGTTTAAATGATGATATTGCATTTGCAGTCTAAACTGAAAAAGTGAAGTGCTCTGTGTGAGGTAGAAAACTGTAGCAGCTGTGTGCTATATGGAATCGACTCTGCCCACTATCCATCTCGCGCCAGCCGAAAACTCTCGAGTTAAGGCTCTACCCAGAATGCCCCTCTCTCCATTACCTCGGATCTCATTTGCCACTCTGAAAATTAGATATGTCAGCCGATACTCTCAGCTAACTGCTTTAATTATTTTCTATTAGTAATTCCTTTACTAAAGTCCATCTTTATTAGTATATTTAATATCTTTCTCTATTTCTTGAGTGTGTAAGTGCTTTCCATGTTAATCTCCCCAGCCTCATTACCTAAAGGTATTTCTCATTGCCCCCCCCCCCCCATCTCCTTTTAGCTTTTTGGTAACTCTTGGATGTCCTTCAAGGATGCATCTGCAGTCCTAACATATGGGGTTGTCCTGCCTCAGGCAGCCCTTCGGTCGGCCGGATTCCAAAGTCTGGGTCTGGCCTCGGCTGATGTCGCACTTCACCCGACGTCATAGCTGCTGTTTATTTGGGTATAAAGGCATCAGCCGACGCCATTTTCCTCAGTCTTTCTTGCCGCATGGTGCCCGAAGCAGAAGCTGTTCGCAACTGCCAGTCGGTCAGATCCAGAGATTTCTACTACCGAAGACTTCTAAAAAGCTAAGTACCCCGTTGGGGACTCTTTCTTGCCTCAGCCGATGTCAGAAAAAGTAAATAATTGTTTAACTTGTGGGAAACAAATACCTCATAAGGATTTCCACTCTTACTGCCTTCCTTGCTTTGGCCCAGACCACAACGTATCAGCTTGTCTAGCCTGTGCTTCCTTCAACCGACGAACACTTAGACGTCGGTCGGAGTTTGCAGAGGAGTTTTTTGGTCCCGCTTTTGCTTACAAAATGCCGTCGGAGACTCCGACTACACAAATAGCTAAAAAGAGCAAGGAAAAGGACCGACACTCGCGGTCCGCAGTTTCGACTGAAACCGCGGTTAGGCCAACCGCGAGTGTCTCGGTTTCAGCTGAAACCGAGTCCTCGGTTCTTCCTTCGGCCGAAAGCATGCCTCCTATAGCCGAGGCCTCACAGACCATGGTCGAATCTGCTACTGATATTACTGCTACAGACGCAGGCACCCAGGATTTGTCGGATACTATTCCTTTAGACATATCTACCCCTGCACGTGGGGCTGCTAGACCCCCTGCTTCTATGTCCATCAAGGCTTTTGCCAGGGCTAAAGCAGCTAAATCTTCTAAGGCCTTACCTGCTAAAACTACCCCACATAGGCCTACCTCTAGTTCACAAATACTCAGCCTGGCTGAGGATCTCATTTCTTTGATCAGGGGATCACAACCTCACCCAGACAGGACCTCTCAGCCCCCTTCAGATAAGAGGCCTAGGACTGAACCCCCGGAACCTGTCTCTACAGACTATTCCTCGGAGGACTCAGACATTACAGACCCTCAGAAAGGCCCATATTCTCCTTATGAGGATTCTGATGCAGAAGACTCCATTCCTTCTGCTTCTCCTCCTGAGGAATTTTCTTTTGGGGAAACCTTACATGCTATGAGGGAGCATTTTCAATGGCAGGGCCAGGATTTTTCAGATTCAAGGAAAAGGCTAAGGACTTTTTTACACTTACCACAGCATAGGCCTTTAGCCATTCCTCCAGTACTAACAGTAGTTGATGATGCATTTAATGATGCCTGTACTGCTCCTGATTCTCTTCCTCCGGCCCCTGCCAAGCCTGACAGATATTACAGGGTCCCGGACACACACTACCATTTGTATAAGGCTCCTGTTGCAGATCCCGAAACCATTTCACAGGGCCCGAAAGGTGTGGCAGCTGCTTCTGCCAAAAACCCTCTTCCCTCTAATAGGGAATCTAGAGCATTAGAGAGATGGGGTAAAAAGGTTTATACTTCTGCTGCTCTTTCGGCTAGGGCCTTAAACTGTCAATTTCACATGATTCAGTATCAGGAATTTTTGTTAGACCAAATAAATAAAAAAACTGTCCTCTCCTGAACCTATATACCGCAAGGCTCTTCAGGATTTGGTACATAACTCTCAGCAGGTCAGTAACCATTTCTTAAAATGTGGCTATGATGCACTGGAGGCTTCCTTTAGATCAGCTATGACTGGAACAGTGATTCGAAGACATGCATGGTTAAAAGAACAATCTTTACCAGACCATGTTAAATCAAAACTCCTAGATGCTCCCATGGAGAAACAAAGTTTGTTTGGCTCCCCTGCACAGGAGGTTCTGAAGAAGGTGGAAGAAAAAGCAAAATCTGTCCGAACAGTCAAGGATTTCTTACAGGTCCAACCTCCGAGGTTTAGCAGAAATTGGCCTTCGAAGAATTGGTCCTTTCCAGACAGCTCCAGAGCACAGAGAGGCAGAAATAGACGCCCAAGAGGCAGAAATCAATCTAGGGGTGCCTACAGGGGACATCAGTGGCAACCTACCAATCAGAGAAATACTGCCACAGATTCAACTACAACCACTTCCACAGGACAGACACAATGACTAGGCTCTGACACCGCCTACCAGGGAACAACTGGAAGCTCCCTTGGGCGGAAAGCTAGCCTTATTTTCAGACAACTGGCATTACATTACAGGAGACAAATGGACTTTACAAACAATAGACAAGGGCTACAAGTTTCACTTCCACACTCTTCCAAAAAAGAGGGGAATGCCAAACCTACCACCAAGCCAAAAAACAGACGCTCTAAGACAAATCAACAACTTACTAAGGATAAGAGCTATAGAAAAGGTGCCACCTATGGAACAAGGCCAAGGTTTTTACTCCAGGCTTTTCCTGGTACCAAGAAAAGAAAATCAATGGAGACCTATTCTCGATTTGTCCGCACTGAACACATACCTCATTGTTCCAAAATTCAAAATGCTGACACTCCAGCAGCTTCTTCCCATGCTGGGCAAGGAGTCTTGGCTGGTGACTCTAGATCTCAAGGAGGCATACCTGCATGTCCCTATACGACCAGATTGCAGAAGATACCTCAGATTTCTTGCAGGATCAGAGCATTATCAATTCTCAGCATTGCCCTTTGGCTTATCTACTGCGCCCAGAGTATTCACGAAATGCCTGGCATCAGTAATTGCTCATTGCAGGCTTCAGGGAATTCAAATTTACCCATACCTGGACGACTGCCTATTACAAGCGGATAACAAGGCACAATTAACAAAAGATTTGGAAAATGTCATACAACTGTTGCAAGCCTTGGGATACACAGTCAACATGCAGAAGTCAAGACTAGTACCATCCCAAAGGATAACATTCTTGGGGGCAGAACTGGACACATCAACTCAGATGGCCTTTCTCACAGAAGAAAACAAAAGCAACTACCAGGCTATTTCATGTCATTAACAAAACAAACTCAGCTTACTGCAAGGAAAGTCCTGCAAGCCCTGGGTTACATGGCATCCTGCATAATATTGATTCCGCATGCCAGGCTACATATGAGAAAGTTACAATGGTACCTAAGGAATGTATGGTCTCAACACCAGCACAGTCTAGAAAACCAGATTCCAATAATTCCATGCCTGAAGCAAGAATTCCTGTGGTGGGCTCAGGCCTGTCAGTTGAACAGAGGCTTGCCTTTCCACAAACCACAGCCAAGCCAGACCATCACCACGGACGCCTCAGACCTAGGATGGGGGGCTCACATGGTGGACAAGTGTATACAAGGCCTATGGACCCAAGACCAGCTGAATCTACACACAAATCTAAAGGAGATGCTGGCAGTGAAATATGCGATCCAGGCATTCAGACCACTCCTTCAACAGGGTCATCTGCTGATAAGGACGGACAATACCACAGTCATGTGGTACATCAACAAACAGGGAGGTACACATTCATATCCTCTATGCCGGATGGCAATGGACCTGTGGAATGTGGCCCTGAACCTCAACATTCAACTTCAGGCCAGATTTGTACCAGGAAAAGAAAATTTTCTAGCAGACACTTTAAGCAGAACTACCACGGATGCTCACGAATGGATGCTGCATCCAGATATTTTCAAAGCCATAACAAAGAAATGGGGACTACCACAGATAGACCTGTTCACCTCCCCACACAATCACCAATTGAAAAAATTCTGCACAAGAGCATACCACCCACTTGCTTGGAGGGTGGACTTACTTTCCTTCAGCTGGAAAAACCTGACAGCATATGCATTTCCACCTCTTCCCTTGATGTACAAAGTTCTACTGAAGATCAAAGAGGATCAACCAAGGGTAATTCTGATAGCTCCAGACTGGCCGAGGCAACATTGGTACCCGCTACTGAGAAGCATGTCTCGGACGCACGCATGGCATCTACCTCTATGTCCCTTACTACTAACACAGGACAACTACAAGATCCTACATCCAAACTTGAAAACACTGCAGCTAGCTGCTTGGAATATTGCATAAAACAAAATAACCCAGATTTATCTCAGAGGGTTAAGGACATTATCCTGGAGGCACACAGACCCTCCACAAGGAAGACTTATTCAGCCAAGTGGAAAAGATACCTCATTTGGAGTGCAGCAAAGGGAGAAAATGTCTCTTTGGCAAACATAGCACTCATCCTGGAATATTTAGCAGAGCTGTTCCATAATGGCCTGTCTTACTCCTCCATTAAGATTCATGCATCAGCAATTTCAGCAGAATACAAATTGGATCCTCCTGTCTTCTCTCATCCTCTACTCAGGCAGTTCTTGAGAGGAATCAAAAATGTAAAGCCTCCAAGGAAACCACCTTTACCTACATGGGACCTCAACTTTGTGCTGGAAAAGTTAACTCTTCCCCCTTTTGAACCAGCAGCAACAGCAGAATTACAATTCTTGTCTTGGAAAACTGCTTTCCTACTAGCAATCACTTCAGCAAGAAGGGTATCTGAGTTACAGGCATTAATAGCAGTACAACCTTTCCTTATCTTCCATCAGGACAGAGTCTCTCTGAGAACCAACCCTACCTTTATGCCAAAAGTGGTCTCCAGAGTATCATTGAACCAAGCGATTCATTTACCTACATTCTTCCCCAACCCACAGAACAGGGGGGAAAGACTGCTACATACCTTGGATGTGCACAGACAATTACGCTACTATCTGGACAGAACTAAGACCAGCAGAAAAACTGACCAGCTTTTGGTAGCATATGCAACAGGAATGCAAGGAAAAGCAATTTCAAAACAGACAATCTCAAAATGGATAGGAAATTGCATTCGTTTTTGTTACTCTTTTCATGGAAAGACAACTCCTGATAATATCAGACCTCATTCCACAAGAGCTACAGCCCACCACTACAGCTTTCCTACGAGGAGTGGCTACCAAAGACATTTTAGAAGCTGCTATCTGGAGCTCCGTGCATACATTTGCCAAGCATTACAATCTTCCTTTATACTCTAGATCCCGAGCAGGTTTTGCAGCTGCTGTTTTGCAAGGGATCTTAACTACACCATCTTTATCTTAGTACCTCCTCCCCCAGTTTGGCTATGGTATCCTACCCATATGTTAGGACTGCAGATGCATCCTTGAAGGACATAGTACAGTTTTGTACCTACCATAAATGTAGATGTCCGATAGGTATGCATCTGCAGTCAGGATTACCCACCCTCCTTCCCCTCTGTGGTACTCCTAGGGTATTTACCCATCTTTTAGCTAGCTGGGGGAATCTGTTATGGTGTATTTGTTTGTATATATGTATGTATATATATATATATATATATATATTTTTTTTTTTTTTATATTGTTTGCTCTCTACTGTTTTGGAATTATTTGCATTTATCCAAATGTAGCCTTACTAGAGGGCACCTGGCATCTGGGGCAAGAAACACTGAGGAAAATGGCGTCGGCTGATGCCTTTATACCCAATAAACAGCAGCTACGACGTCGGGTGAAGTGCGACATCAGCCGAGGCCAGACCCAGACTTTGGAATCCGGCCGACCGAAGGGCTGCCTGAGGCAGGACAACCCCATATGTTAGGACTGCAGATGCATACCTATCGGACATCTACATTTATGGTAGGTACAAAACTGTACTATACCATTGTTGGTATTCTTTCTCTTTCTTTCCTTTTGAGGTAATTTTTTGTATACCCTTATTGGTAGGCCTTTACTTTAAAAAAATATTCTCTCTGCCTTCTTCTTATGTCTGTTTTTGTGTGTGTGAATTTGAAATGGCAGATAAAAAGGGACATCTGGATTTAAACAATATCAAGACTGTGGGAGAAAGATGCCCAATTCAGATGGGCATCGTTCCTGTGTATACTGTTTGGGCGCACCCCATCTAGACACTGCATGTAAGATTTGCCAGGGTTTCAGTGCCCATACAGTGGTGGAGAGACCAAATAAACTAATTTTGAAAGGCTAACTAAAATGCTCATTCGAAGAAGCCCTCTCTAAACCTGAGACACCTAAATTATCAAAACCTGACCCTAAAAGTAGAAGCCATTCTGTACTGACCTCACCATTGGGGGAAGACTTAAAATCGCACAAGTCACTGGTTCCATGTGTGTCTTCAGAACAGAGGATAAAAGTACCAAAAGTGACTGAAAAATCACCTTTGGCACAGATGGTTCAGTCTTCCTCAGTACCAACAGTTACTGCACTGATACTAACTACTTCAGCACCGACCACTGCTTCGGAACCAACAAACTCTTCGGCACCAGCTTCACTCACCTCTCATTCAGTTCCAGCTTCCCCATCTGCACAGCAACCTGTGGTGCCAAAAGCTGAGATATTTATACCTCCCAGGACTAAGTATTCCCCCTCTGTGTACCCATTCTGTGGTCAGCTTCCCAGACCTTTCATTTATAGGCCAGAGTCTCCCTTGGGAATGTCGATCCATTCTCCCAGAAGCCTTTCTGAAGTGAACTTCCTTAGATTGGAGGACCACATTTTGATGGCCAGGAGTCTCCCTGCACCAATGGAGACCTCTCTCCCTCCCGGAACCTCCAAGAACTCCATCAGGCCTTCCTTCCTTCAACCTCCTTCCAAGGTTTTGAGCCCACCACTTCCACTTTCCTGGTAGCAGCTGTCTCAGTGACTATTATGCACCTTACCTCAGCACTGGGGTAGTCTCTGATGTCCTCAGCACCATTGGATCCATTGCACACCTGGGACCATGGTTTGGCTGTCAGTTCTGAGGGTTTCCTGAATGGTTCTGGTAGTTTCTACAGCTCCGTCTTTGGCTCTCATGACCATGGCAGTTTCTTACCCTCCCCCGGCTCCTGTTCTGGATGGTGGCTCATCGGAGCTGGGTGCGACCCAGATTCTGAGGCTGTCTAAATCTGTTCCGGGATCTCATCCCTCTTCAGGTGAACCTGTGTTTCAGGTCATGGAGAGAGCTTTAGCCTCAGCAGGCTCCTTCTATGTCAGAGTGTCACATTTATGTAACCTCTGGTTTGCAACTGTCACAATCTATCACATCTGGACAGTGGGCACAAGAGCTGCAAGACATCCCTGTTCAGGGTCCCTCCTCTTAGGAGTCTTCCTCAGAAGTTCCCACTGAGGAGCCATCCCATAAGAGGACTTGCAAGAGGAACCATCTCAATTCTACAGAAGACTCTTGTCACAGATGACAAAGATTATGATGAAGGGGAGGGATTCCCCTGGTCATCCCTGAAGATGTCTCCTTCAGAGACATCCTAGAAATCCTGAAACAGAGGGGTGATTGGAAGTCCTCAAACCCATTCTCTGAGGAATCTGTGTTCTTGCAAGGTTTTTGTGCCCACCCATCTACTTCCTGCGTGACTCCACCCACTGATAATCTAATTAAGCTGTTTGTTCAGTGGGAGTGGAAGACCCCTGATTCCACAGAGCCCATTCTCCAGAGAGACCAGATAAAATTTTGACAGCCCCAGAAGATCAGCCTCATTGGACAAAGGGGTCTAGCAGTAGAAGCCATGGTGGTGGCGGTGGCCACTAAAAAAGAACTCGCCGAGGAGAGTTCTACTGTCCATCTTCCTAACTGAGAGTCTAGGTTGATGGGCAGGTTTGGGAACTGGGTTTTTGCATCATCTACCTTCACTATTAGGTTCTTGAATTTCTTGGCACACTTTACTAGACTCCAAAGGGATCTGATAACTGAGTTTCGGACACCCTTGCAGGAGTTGTATGGGATAAGGTTGCCTCTCAGCTCGCCACCCTGGAGTCTATCTCAAACTCTTCCATGCAGCTTATTGCTCATGCAGCTGAAGGAGCATCTAGGCCAGTGGTTACAGGCATTGCCATAAGGCACTCCTCCTGGATGTGCTTGTGTGACTTTGTGGAGCCTTTCAAGTTTTCCTTTGTCAGTGCCCCTTTTGATGGTTCGTCTTTGTTTGCCCTTAAAGTTACACACACTAGCCAGTTGTGAAAAAGATGGTAAGACCCTTTCTGCTGTGGGTGTTCATTTTTCCACTCCTTAACGATCCTATTGTAGAAGTCAGAGGAGTTGGAAAATGTGGTTCAAGAAATCCCAAGGGCCTTTTCATGACACATGTGGTGAGTACCCCCCCCCCCGGGGCAGAGGAGGGAGCTCTACTGGAAGATGCCCCCCCCCCCATGGCAAAGGGAGTCCGCATAATCAGGATTCCAGAAATTCCTTTTCCAGACAACCCCACCAGCGCTTCTGAACAGAGGCCCGATTGCTTACCTCTGGAAGCAGTCGGCAGAAGATTTTCACTGCACCAAACAGCCTGGCTGACGATAACGTCAGATACTTGAGTGCAGAGAATCATCACCAAGAGGTTACCACATTCCCTTCAATCTCTTACCAAAGTTTCAAAAGCGAATCCCTGATGCTCCACCCAGTCAGAGGGATCTAGCAGCAGTAGATTCCAAAAGCTGCTCAAAGAAAGAGTCATCCAAGAAGTCCCACCAGACCAAATAAGATCCAGATTTTACTTGAGATTCTTTTTAGTGCCAAAAAACACAGGGGACTGGAGACCAATTCTAGATCTCAGCCTACTGAACAAATTTGTACAACAGACGAAATTCCAGATGGTCACGGTTCAGTCTATTCTTCCCTTTCTGGAAAAGAATGATTGGATGTGCTCTATAGATCTTCAGGACGCGTATTACCACATAAAGATGGACAAATGCTCCAGAAGATACCTCCACTTCCTGCTAGGAGCCAGTCATTACCAATTCTGAGCACTACTGTTCGGTCTCACCATAACCCCCAGGGTGTTTACCAAATGTGTGGCAGTGCTAACAGCACACTTGAGACTATGAGGATTCCAAGTGTTTCCATACCTGGATGACTGGCTCCTCACCTTCCCCTCCAGGGATCTACTGCTTTACGCCACAGACTTTGTGCTGCATCTCACTGAGGTACTAGGCATTTCAGTCAACAAGGAAAAGTCACAGTTGTCTCCTACATAAGACCTCGAGTTCATAGGAGCAAGACTAAATACAGTTTCTTATGTAGCTTCCCTCCCCCTCCACTGGCTGATAAAGCTAAGGTCACAAGTTCAAACAATCATTTCCCGAAACAAAGTTCCTGCTCATCTAGTACTTCAAACTCTGGTAACCATGGCAGCGACTATAACCTTAGTACCCCTAGCAAGATGCCACTTGAGGCTGCTTCAATAGCTCTCGGCATCCCAATGGTCGATTTTAACTTACCCGATGGCTCATCCAATCCTGATAAATCACTGCAAAAAGGATTTATCCTGGTGGATGTTGTTAGAAGAAAATATGTGGGGTTGCACTTTTTCCCCCCTCTCTGCCCAAAGCCATAGTGACCACGGACGCTTCCCAGATAGGGTGGGGTGAAGTTATCTGGGAAGTGCTGTTCAAGGCACTTGGTCCCCGCAAGAGGCCACTTTGTACATCAGCATCCTAGAACTGAGGGCAGTGCTTTTAATGTTGCCACAATTCCAGTCTGTCCTTCCTTTGGGGACAGTTGCAATCCAGTCAGACAGCATGTCGGTAGTCTGGTACATCAACAAGCAGGGGTGAACCAGATCTTGCCCACTCTGTCTGGAAGCCCTCAGGATTTGACAATGGACTATCACTTCCAACCTCTTTCTGATAGCAAAACATATCCCGGGAAACTCCGACATGATTGTGGACAAATTGAGAGGATGCATCCTCCTGCCTTCCTAAGTGGTCTCACAACCACAACATAGCGGTGAATATCTTTTGTCATTGGAGCCAACCTTGCTGCAATCTGTTCACCTCTCAGATAAACAACAAATGCAGCAGCTACTTTACCCTAATTCCCCCTTACGGGGAACCCCTGAGAGACTCTTTTCTCCTCGGTTGGTCCCTGGGACTACTTTATGCCTTTCCCCCCTACTCCACTGATTCCCCAGTTTTTGAGGAAAGACCAAAGGTTGAGAAGCAAAGTAATTCTCATTGCACCCTATTGGCCCCGCCAAGTCCGTTTCCCCTTTCTTTGGCCTCATCTGGTTCACCGCCCTTGGATTCTGGATCCAGCTCCAGACCTGCTCTCTCACTCGTAGGGCTTGGTACATGCCAATCTCCAAAATCTCAAGCTGATGGCTTGGTATCACCAGTTCCAGTAATTTCCAGCAGAATAACTTGCCCTGTCCAGTACAAAAGATTACCTTAGCACATGGAAAAAATTTTCGATTTGGGCCTGTACAAACAACATAAATCGCTTTTCAGCACCAGTTGATAAGGTCCTGGAATTTATAGTGTCCTTATTTGAATCCGGAGTCTCTACTTCCACAGGTAAGATTCAGTTAGCTATTTCCAATTTTCATAACGGATTTAACAATCATCCCTTGATGTCTCATCATTTATGCAGAATTTTCCTTAAAGGCACTTTACATCTAAAACCCCCATTCAAAGACCATATAGTGCCATGGGATTTGACTTTAGTTTTACAATGCCTAGTTAGACGGCCCTTTGAGCCAGCAGCTACTGGTGACCTCAAATATTTGTCTTGGAAAACCCACTTCCTGGTGGCTATCCGGTCTGCCAGGAGAATTTCCAATTGGAAGCTTTGTGTAAACCATCCTTGCATCATATTTCACAAGGAGAGAGCGTCACTAAGAACCAACCCGTCCTTTCTCCCTAAAGTGGTGTCAGAGACTAATATTACCCAGTATATAGACTTGCCAGTCTTCTTTCCACATTATTCAAACAAAGGTGAATACTGTTTACATTTGCTAAATGTCCACAGACAATTATCTTTTTACATAGACAGAACAAAATCTGCTAGAAAATCAGACCAATTATTTGTATCCTTTTCAGGACCCGGACTGGGTAAACTGGTATCGAATGTTACCTTATCAAGATAGCTTAGAGATTGTCACATTTGTCTATAATCAGAATAATCTCAAACTACCTGCTTAGAGCGCATTCCACCAGATCTGTTTCCACTTCAGTTATCTTTCATTCCAAGGCCTGTATGGAAGAAATATGTGCAGCTGCAACATGGGCTACTCCTCATACCTTTATCACTCATTACAAATTAGATATGGTCTCCAGGGGAAGAGCATCCTTTGGCTCTGTGGTACTCAGGAATATCCTTCCTTAGGGCTTCCCAGGATCTAAAGTAACTGGGAACTCTATCCAATCTGTTAAGAATGAATGAAGATTGACAACATCAGATAAAGAAGGTATGTTCTTACAGTAAAGTTCCATCTGTGTTGTCTATCTTCATTCTTGACATCCCACCCTCCTTCCCCTTCCAAGGGACTTCTGGAGGATTGGATCTTGTTCTGGGAGGTTATAGGGTTATATCTTAGACAGGGCTTCTGTCTTTTCTATACTAGGCTGCAAATTCTGTCTGAGGTAATGGAGAGAGGGGCATTGTGGGGGTAGAGCCTTAGCTCGAGAGTTTTTCACTGATGTGAGCTGTATAATGGCCGAGTTGGTTCCGAGAGGTCAGAACCAAACCCATCTGTCAAGACTGAATGAAGATCGACAACACAGAATGAACATTATGGTAAGGACATAACTTATTTTTTTTCTTCTTTATCTTGCTTTCAGAGAAGAGCAAAGAGCTTTGGTTTATTTTGTTTTGGAGGGGTTCCAGATCAGAGGGGATGATAGTGCAAAAACAACTAGCTGCACCTCTGTTTAGTACTGCTGTTCTGTGAACATCATGAACACTTCTCTTCTGCATCTTTAATCGTGTTATTTCTTCTTGTTATACTTAGGGGCTAAGTAACGTATTTGCCGCCAATGTATTGTGCATAATACACTTTGATTCATTTTATAGAGAACATGCTTTCTCCTGCATACAGTTGCTGTGCATTATGTGCATACCTTTCAACCTCTTAGGGCAAGAAATCTGGACAAAGCCATAAATAATGGGGGTGAAAAGGCCCAAAAAGAGCAACATTTTTTAAATATTGCTCTTGCAAACTTGGTTGATAAAATAACAGGTTTTGTGTTGGCATGAATTTTCTGAAGGGTATGGAATCTGAAAATCTCTCATTATTTTCTGACTTCAGTCTTTAATAACTTGGCAATGTTTTGCCAGAAAATCAGAGTTTTATGAAAAACGGATCAAAAATATAAAAAAAAAATCTGTACAGTTGAGAGGTATTTATTATTTGCACACTTTGTTTATGAATGTTGCTCAAATTGTGTAAGCAGTGGTTTTATTCTGTGGTGTTTGGATGTGTCATTGGGTCATATAGCATAAGTTCTCATGCTTTATAAATAGTGGCAGTTGCACTGTAGGATTAAACATGGTTATAGTCTGAGGCACTTCGTTTTTTGTGCCATTGTGATAAAAGTACAAGTGCAAAACTTGATTTGTGCATATGTAGATTTATTGTAGAGTTGTTTACTAAAGAGTTTGTTTACATTTTACTTTAAATGTCTTGCATTTAGTGTTACTTATTTTGATTTCAACTTGAAATACTATTTTTTTATGTCCCTATCTTGTGATTCTTAGAGATGAACAAACACAAGAATCTAAACTTCAGTATTTGACTGACTTGATCTTTTGTCAGTGAAACTCACATCCGATGTGCAGAGCAGACTGCTACCATTCACTTTATTTTTTCACAATGTCTCGTTTGTTGTCTGCTAATAGTAATTTATTTTGTCTCTTTCCAATTCCTTTCAGCATGACAGATGTTAATTTGATCAATGATTTATAAATAGCCTTTGCTGAATGAAGTTGGTGGCTTTAGTACTTGTGTTTTGTTTATCCCTTTCAGGAAACACCTTGCTTGGAGCTTGAGTTCGCCTGGTTGAGCCATGCTGTAAAGTTCCCAGATGCCACCCAGGTAGAAGAGCATGCCAACTGGAGTATGTCCCGAGAGCTGGGCTTCACCTATTGTTTTGTGGGGCTGGTAAGGAAGAAGAAAGTTCTAAGCATTTATAAAACACTTTCAGCGCAATTAATTTAAAAACAATACTTGTTAAAGTCCATCAGATGTAGCAGAGACACACACATGACAGACAGGAAGTTGCACAGTGAGGGTCTCCTGTTTGATGGAGTTAAAACACAAAGCTCTTGGTAACAAACTTGTTTATTTCATACAGATTTTAACATTTTTTTTTGTTTTAGATGGAGGATGAATAGCATTTATCAGAATGTTCTGCCATAGTAGAAAACTGTAATTTGTGGATTGTATGGCAAAGAGAGCGTTGCTGGTGCCTCCTATTATGTCTGTTAGGAGTGTGTAACCCTACATCAAGAGGAATGTATATTTTAGTGAGATCTAATGTAAAACAATTGTCACACAGTGTTTTACAACCACCAAGGTTTTGTTTGTCCTTTTTCTCCCTTTGTATATTATCACCAGATGTGTTGCACCTTCCATCAGCTAGGAGTGCAGCTAATCATTAGTCTTTTCACTAGTGCTATTCTCTTTCAAATGTAAACTGGGCTATGCATAAACCCCCCTTATGTCTGAGCCTCTCATCACATGACCCTTACTTAGGTTCATAGGTGTGTACTAGGCTAATGGCCCTGGAGCCTTTACAAGCCTAGCCCATAGAAGTGCCCTGGGATCGTGCCGCCTGATGTTAGTTCCCAGTGTCTCTATCAAGTAGAGCCACTGGAGTGATCCCCGGGGTGAACTTTCTATTACCCATCCACTCATCAAGATCCTTCTTGAAGAGGGACAGCGAGGTGTTCTGCTTGACATGTATGGGAAGTCTTTTCCAGAGCATGGGCAGTCCCTGGGTGAGGAACCTGTCCCTCCAGCATGTTCTGTTGATTGTGGTAATGAGGTTGAGGTCTCTGGAGTGTGTGGTGTGGAGGGATTGGGATTTCTTTAGATGTAGCATTTCTAACAGAGCTGGGTCAGACATGGCTTTGTAAGTCAAGCAAAGATCACCTCTAAGTAGGCGATATGAGATGGAGAATAGCTGGAGTCTTTTGAGTCTGTCCGTGTAGGACATGTGTTAAATGCCTGTGATCCTCTTCGTGAGGTACTTCTGTGGCCTCTCCAGCTGTTGCAGGTGTTTAGTGAGGTACATGCCAAATGGGGCATTATACTCAGTGATTGGTCTAATGAGGGAAGAGTAGAGAGAGATGATGATCTCTTTCCACATAGAAGGACTTTCTGACCACAGTGGCAATGTGGTGGTCGAAGGAGAAGTTATTGCCAACCTGCATCCCCCAGGTCTCTTATAATGCCTTCAGTGTTCAGTGGGCTCTCATCAATGTGGTAATTAGTGGGAACTGAGTTTTTACCAAAGGAGATGACACATTTTTTGGCATTAAGCTTAAGGCCATGGTTTCGACACCAGTCATTGGTCTCAGTGGGGCCTTTCTGTAGGATGTCTGCATCACTTGGGGAGTTTGTAATAGCTCCCAGATTGCAGTCATCTACGAACTTGGTCAGCCAGAGTCCCTTTGTGTTGGCCTGGACTTCTGAGAAGTAGATGCCGAATAGGAGAGTTCCCAGGATCGATCCCTGTGGGACTCCTCTCGTGACTGGTCGGCAGTCTGACTTGGAGTCTACTCCTTTCACACTGTGTGTTCTATTTGTGAGCCAGTTTGCAACCCACCTAGTGATATAGAGGTTGATGCCTGGTTTGGTGAATTTATCAATAATTCCTGAGTGAGGAATGGTATCAAAGGCCTTGGACAGTTTGAGGTAAGCTATATACACTGCCTTACCTTCATCTACAGCCCTGGTGATTGACTCAAAGAAGTCAACCAGGTTGAGCAGGCATGATCTCAATTTCACAAAGCCAAATTGTATGGGGTCTAGAGTTTTGAGATTTCCTGTATCTTTGTTAATCAGGTCCATGATGATGCACTCTGTAGCTTTACATATCAGACTTGTCAGGCTAATGGGGTGATAATTCCCAGGGTCTGTAGTTGCTCCCCCTTTATGGAGAGGGATGACTGTAGCAGTGCGCCATTCTGTAGGGACAAAGCCTGAGGTGAGGCTGTGACTGAACAGGTCACACAGATGTGGTGCCAGTTCGCTTTGTAGTTCATGTAGAACACAGCCAGGGATATTATCGGGTCCCATAGAAGATGTATTCTTGGTCTTGGACAATGCAGCTTAACCTGTGCTGCAGTAATGCTGGGTGCCTGGCATTCTTCCGGTATTGTGATTGGTCCTTTGGGGGGGGTAAAGTTGGCACTGAATCTGTCGGCCAGTATGTTGGCAATATCTGTTGGCTCAGTATAGGAGGTACCATTGTGCAGTAACTCAGAGCAAATCTGGGTATTGCCGTGGATGTTCTTGATATGGAGGGGGTGGGAGGTTTGCATAATAGTTAAGGTGTTTACCTTACAGACACAAGGTACAGGGTTTGATTTTCACATGGGGTAATTGGCTAGGCTTGAAATGGCCCAGAAGGGTGGTTAGCCTAGTACTAACCTATGAACCTATATAACTACAGAAGGCTTTGTGATTGTCTTTAGTGTCTACTGCAATTCTGCCTTCATAGCTGGCTTTAGAGGATTTGATGAGGGATCTCAACTTTTTGTTGAGGCTAATAAGGGAGTTTTTCCAGTCTTGGGACTTCATCTTTTTCTGCAACAGTTTCTTCTTCTGTTGTAGAGTTTATTAATGGCAGGGGACCACCAGATTGGCTTCCTTTTTTTGGAGGAGAGTGTCTTGGTTCTGTTGGGTATGGCTAGTTCCATGCATTTATGTACATGCTTGTACAGTGCATTGGTGTATGATTTGGCAGTCATGCAGCTATTTTCCATTGGCATGGGTGCCATGAAGTTAGCCACCTCTGTTTTTAGGAGCCCAAAGTCAGCTTTGGAGAAGTTTTTCAAGGTGGTTATTTTTGAGGGGGGTGCGGGTGAGATGTGGATTTCCATGGTGATTAGTTTATGGTCAGATCTGACCAGGGAGCAATTGACTACTGCTGTAGAGCAACGGTCGCCCATGTTAGTATTAACCAGGTCAAGGATGTTGCTTCCTCTAGTGGGGATCAGAATGAGATGGTCCAGGGCATTGGAACTGATGAATTCCAAGAAGTGTTGGGCCAGTGCATTGGTGCTTGAGTAGTTCTCCCAGTTGATGGAGGGGTAGTTGAAGTCTCCTAATATGAGTGTGTTGGGTTTGGACCTTGATAAATTCTAGGGTGCTTAGGAATGTGGAGTGAGTCTAGGGACATGGATGGGGACCTATACCAGGCTATGACCTGGATCGCCATCTTACCCAGTGTTAGTTGTACCTGAAGTATCTCAGATGCATTATGCTGGGCTACTAGTTTGGAGGTGTGCATATCCTTTATGAGTATGGAGACACCACCACCTTTGGAGCTACAGTCTATGTTTTGGGGCCAAGTATGGAGTATGTCCTGAGAGCTTCTGTTTATACTGATCTCATTTCTGTGACCCAAACTGCCTATCATGTAATTTCTGTTCTAGCAACTCTACAATGAAATCAAAATATGGCCAAATCAAGTTTTGCACTTGGACTTTTATTGCAATGGTACAAAAAAAACATCAAAGTGCCTCAGAGTATAAATGTGCTTTTAATTAAAGTTTAAACCTTAAGTCTTGCTTATTGTAGACCCTGAGAGGACACTTGGCTGTCTCTCAGCTGAATATCTTCCTTTTTCCTGGTTTGTTGACCAAAGTGGAGGTGCATAATTCCTTTCAAAAAGTATTTGAGTGGATGAATGCAGAAAACTTTGAAAGGCTATAGGGCTAAATTGTAAAGTTTCTAAACCAGAAAGAGTAATGAGCATCCTTCTAATTTTTTTTAAAAAATAAATAAATAAAACAACAGCTGCCCCCTACCCTTTTGCCTTAAAGACCACAGCAAGGGCAATGGATGCCATCTCAAAAACAGGATTCAGTGCTCTAAATCCCTCATATGTATTTCCTCAAATTTTATGGCATGCATTTGCAATGCTAGCAAGGGCTCCAGCACCAGCAGTATTGTATGTAGGAGCATGAGGCCTGTCATTTCTGACTTCGCTGAGGCTGCCTTTTTTTGTGTTCCATCATATCGATACCAATAATACCAGTGTCCGTTGTAAAAGAGTGCAATGGCTGATAGTCTGCTGGAATCTTTTCCCTGCCTTCTGTTGTCTGTTTCCCCTTTCTTCACTTACCTTGTAATGCTACAGAAATGTATGCCTGCTGTCCTGTGAGAAGAAAAGGGGCAGTCATATCCTCTTGTTTTTGCCACATTTAAGTATATTTCATGGCTTTAGTCTGTACTTTGCTGGCCCCTCACTGCTGAATCCAAAAATACTGGAGGAAACTAGGTTTGCCACTTTTCTTGTGTGGTGTTTTATGGGTGTAGGACAACCACATAAAAAACAAACTGCGTGAATTCCCATTCCAAAGAAAAGAATCTGTTAATAATAGTATTCACTTAGCTTGCAGTGTTTTGCCTCCTTGTACTCTACATGTTCAACTCTTCTTTAAACAATTCCAAGCTCCATACACCTTGCAATTCTATCTTGTACAGGTCTCTTGGCTAGTGTACACATGGACCACTTGTGTTTTATCGGTTCCCTATCAGAAGCCTGAAACACTATAAGCTTGAAAATCAAAATCCTGAAACCAAAAGCCTGAAAATTCAAAATCCCGAAAACCCAAAATCCTGAAACTCAAAATCCTGAAAACACAAATAATGCTAATATGTCACTATAAAGACACTAATATCTACCAACTGACCCTGACCCTAACCCTAACCCTAAGGTCCGTCAATATTGCACACTCACCTGACCCGCGCCCTAACCCTAACTCACTTAAACCGCCCCTAACCCCAATATTTGTCACTATTGCATACATGCCTAACCTGCGCCCTAACCCTAACTCACTTAAACCGCCCCTAACCCTGACATAAAACCAACCGCACACTTACCTGAACCCAACGCATGACCTAACACCACAGGGCTAACAATAGCAAAGCCACAATGACGTCAGTATGTCCATTTTGTGTTTTCAGGATTTTGAGTTTCAGGATTTTGGGTTTTCGGGATTTTTAATTTTCAGGCTTTTGGTTTCAGGATTTTGATTTTCAAGCTTATAGTGTTTCAGGCTTCTGATAGGGAACCGTTTTATCCCCAAGGTAAATGATACATAAATTGGGTACTGCCTATGTTTAGTACATTTGGGGAGACCTAGTGCTTGGATACCACCACAAGGTCCTATTGTAAGAATATTGTTTCCAGAACGTGCTGTTTTTGTATTTCTTGTGTCACTGTGTTTAGCTTCCACAGGCTGTCATGCTTAAAATGAGCAGTAGGAAGGGCAGGCTATTATACTATGTATTATACTATATATTAATATTTGTGTTTCTCACCAGTATAGCTTATTACTACTTAAAGGAGAATAGAGAACATAATCATCATTTTAAAAGTAAACCATCAAAATTCTGTTTGGTGGAGACTATACAATTGTGTTTAAATAATTTAAATTATATTGACAGCGACTGTTTTAGTACAGAATCAGTGCACATATGGCAGCCCAGAAAAAAGATGAAAGGAGGGCTCCTGCAGTGTTACAACAACTGGGCTTTATTTGTGGATGTCAGATGTCATATTGCCTGCTTTTCTTTCATTCTATAGCTTTAAATGAATACCCTCAAGTGCCCCTTAGTTCCCCTGGCCTACCCACACCATCTAGATTACTTTTTTCTTTTGTTTTTTTCCACACTTTGTCTTGCTCTTCAGTTTCTCCCCCATCCTTCCACTACACCGTAGTGGGAAAAGACTGTAATAATACAGTTAAATTGGGAATCTGAGGTCTGCTAGGTCCCCAGAAAACATGTTTCTAGATGCCTTGATGTGTACTTTAGAACTCCCCCCCTCACTTTTTGACCCATTTTTCTCTATTTCAACCCAAACTAACCAACCAAAGCCACCACTGTAATAAATATAAAATAATGTAGTTAAGGTTGGGGTCTGGAGGCCATTAGGCTCCCAGAAGCCAGGGGTTCAGGATGTTCTGAGGTGCATTTTAAAGCTTCTACCAACTTTTTTACCCTTGATGACTAGAGCAAAAATCATGAATAAGGAAAGAAATTCCATCTTACTTTTTTTCTTTCAGTGAAGAAAGAAGTTGCCCAAGGCTTAATGTTATTAATAAACTACAGAGTTGCAGCCAGCTTATTTTGCATGCATTTCAGTTCCCCAGTCTGTTGCCCTTCTACTCTTAAACTTGTGGAGCAAAATTTATTTTTTTTAGACCAGCAAACAGCTTTCTACAAACATAACAAGTGGCTTGCTGCACTTGCTCTTTAGCCGTGACCACAACTGCAGTGTGTGGGTATTCATTTCTGTATGCCAGTACTACAATACCACTGTGCCAAATACCTCCTGACATTGTGTGCCTGTGGTAACTGCCACTTTTGTCCTGTTCTAGTTATGCCTATGACATTCTCAGAAGACAAATACTTGTGAAGATGTACAAGTCATATCTGGAATGTCACTGCTTCCCTACTCCCACCAAAAAATAATAAAAAAATAGTAACCTTCTGCCTATCCCTATCCCTCTGTTATTAGATTAAGATGAAAGTGAAAGAGCAGATGGTCACAGTCATATATTCCAAGTTGTTGTTGTCATAACATACACACAGCATACCCCGTTACCTCTGCCCTAATAACCCCAAAAGATAACCACCTTCTGTTTACCCCTGATGTCACTGAAATAAATACAACACAATAACATATTTCATCATGTTGCTGTTGAATGTATGTACACACAAGGATGTTTCCTTACCCCTACCCATAAAAAAACATCCAACTATGTATGCAGTGGGAAATTAAAGTAAATTCTGCCACAGTAATTTATTCCAACCTGTTGCTCCTAAATATTACACTACCCCTAGACAAGCTGTAGTGATCTTCTGTGCCCGCTTCTGAGATTAAACACCCAGTTAAATGCAGCCACTTGTAGACAAAAATAGTTATGTTGAATCTTCATATGCCACCAGCATATAGAAAGAATTGAACATAACACAAGAGCAGTCATAGTTTCATACTAGACAGTCAGTCTGTATCCAGTAACCATACAGTGACTAGAGGTGAGAATTAAACTCTGTACCTTGTATCTGTGAGGTAAACATCAAAGCACTGTCTAGTTATCCAACTTGCTGAAAGTCACACATTAGGTAAATGGAAGTTAACGTATCAAACCCTGTACCACAGGAACTACAGCTCATAGCCTTAACCCTCTGCTCCAGCTGCCCAAGTGCCTTGAGAAGATTGGTGGAACAAATTATCCACATGCATATTAACTGCACAGGAACATTAAAGCAATACTACATACATTGCATTTAGTTGATTACCTGTATTGAACAGCAAAATGAATGACAATTTATAAATAGCATGTTGCTGCTGCAAAATAGTGTAAAGGAATAACGGATTACTTTAGCTAATTAAATTTATATAGGATTGGGTAGTAATGTAACCATATGTTTTAGATTTTACCTTGGCTGCTGTTTTAAGAAAAGTTGGATTTAGTTCTCTGTAAGAATTACAGATTTTCTCCTGTAATTACTGTATCAGTTTTGCTGCACTTATTGAAACAAACAAGGAATTTAGAGCTGTGTGTTTTGAAATACAGTGCGCACTGGTAGTGACAGAATCTGGTGGCCTTTTAATTTCTGTGATGTGGTCTCAAAAGTTAGTTTAGTCATGTAGCATTTACAGTCTTTGCTGAAGGTGTGGAAAGTGATATCATGTGTATTCCATTTTAAGATGAAACTGCAAAATCTCTGAACTCTCATAATATTTTGGGGCAGTTAGCAAAATGTACTTTTTTCTTCCTTAGCATTGCAAATCTTTTGCTTTGGATTCTAATCTGTACTTCCTGGAAAAGAGTCTATTTTATCTACCCGTTCAAAACATCGTCACTAGAATTGATAACTGCATGGTCATTGAATCCATCTTAGTTGACAGACAATTTCTTTGGAAGTCCTTCACCAGTAAAGAAGTCTAGAGGCTTTCACCTTGTTTGCTCAAAGCTTCTGTTTTAAAGATTTATGTATTGGTGAGTTTCAATGAAAAGGTACCACACCCATCATAAATTAAGTGAACACAGGGATATCTGCCATCTTAAAGTTAATATTTTAGAGAGTAAATGGGATGTAATATGACAGTTAAGGTTTAGAGAAAATAAATTCAAAGTACTGGATGTGTGTCATAGCAACCCTAGTGTGAAGAATCAGCTGGGGATGGAACTGATGGCAACAAAGCAAGAAAAGGGTATTTAAAGTGTGGATTACATGTGGACTGGACAGACAGGAGTAAAGTAAGAAGGCAGTGGGAGCATCAAACAGAAGTGTTGTGTTTATCCTGTCGGGAGTAAATACCTGACATAAAGAGCTAATGTGCCAACTCTACAAGGCTCCAGTTTGGACACACCTTGAGTGCTGTGTGCATTGTTGGCAGCCATATAAAGAGTGGATATCTGGCTGCTGGAAGGAGTCCAGATGAAATCCACAAGAAGAGTGACTTGGATGGAGAGGGATATGATATAACTGGAGACTACAGGACCTAAAATGCTTGCAGTGGGGAGACCAGATGAGACTGGGGAGACATGAAGTGGATGTTTCATGTCAGAGAGGTGTGCTGTTGTTCTGAATGGGAGGAATCGGGAGAAGAACTGATACAGGCATCAAGTTGTAGGAATTGGTTACTTGCAGAATTTGTGAAGGTACAAATTCATGGAGAAAGTTGTGGAGCCATGGACTAGAATAGGTGATAGGAAGGGAATCCATGTTGGCATTCATAGGTTTAGTACTAGGCTACCTGCCCTTTCAGGCCATGTTAAGACTAGCCAGTTACCCCATGTGAGAATCAAACCCTGCACCTTGTGTCTGTAAGGTAAACACCTTAACCATTAGGTCACCCCCAAACTGGAGGGCATGAGATATGTGGAGAAGATATAATGAAGGGAAGAGGTAGAAGGGCGAATATATGCACAGGGCAGACTAGATAGATTTATTGTTTCCTTTCTTCTGTCAAGCATATGTTACATAACACCCAAGTAGCTGGCTGGCATTATGCTCTGTTATCAAGCGACAGGGACATTTTTCTGAAGTGATAAATCTGCAATTACAGTAGTGGGATGGCATCTTCTAGTGCGTTTTCTAAACTTGTAGAAATTTTTGCCTTAACCACCTGTCTTTAAGGTACTGCTTTGTGGCATACAAACTCTAGGTATATATTACAGAAGGTTTTTGACTTGACCATCCTGCAAGACATTCATTCTGTATTTTATACCCATTACATTAACGTTTGCCTTTCATCATTTTTATATCTTTCATCTGACTGAAAATGTGTCTGTCTAGTTAACCCCCTCTCCAGAAGTTCTGTAAATGTAAGGCAGTTTTGACCTTATAAATTGGGTTCCATGTTACCATTTCTTTCTCCCCCCTTTTACCTCTCTGTGTAGTTGGAGAATAAGGTATAGCTATTCAGATCACCACAGGTTTTCTTCAAATAATGTGTTCATTTCCAGAGCTATCACTTTAACATTGTTGTGTTTAGCTCATGTTGAGACTGAGCCCCCTTTTCTGGCAGAAGTGCAAGCTTGGATGTAGTTTAGATAAGTAAGAAGGTGCGAGGCCTGTACACGATCCTCCAGACTTGGAGGGTGCACCCTTTCCTTAAACTGCTGTCTTTAACAGTGTTTTGCAGGGCTCACTCTTGTTGTGATGACTTGAACCCATAATGAGATATCATATTTTTAAATAAGGGTATCCCCCACTAGGATTTTATAATTATGCATTTGGAGATTTAGGGTTATTTAACAGGATGATTTGCATCATAATAAATGCTGCTGTTTGAAATTATATTTCCCCTTTCGAAAGGTATTCTGATTTGACTGGGGAAGGAAATGGGGACTTTGGCAGTGACATGTTCGTTAAACCCAGGTGCAGGGGATGCTAGGCTGAGCTAGGTAGGATTTGGTCTCATGAAAGTGGATTTACACTTGCATAGATAAAAGGAGAATTAAGGCCATTTTTAGGCCAACTTTTGAAATAACTTGAAAATTTCTATGGATATGATTATTCTTCCTGTAGTGTTTATCGTTACTCACTTATGGAACTGAGTGTAACGTAGCATGTAGCAGTTTTTTTACAAGATATCGGCATGTACTGGTTAGGGGAAGTTGTACCAATAAAATATATTTCAAGACAGTTCTGTGACATACAGGAATACAATGCAGGTGACCCAAGTTAGAATAGCTACTCAGCCACCTATAGGGGCTGGCCTTGGAGGGTTCAGACTCCTAGGTGGTGAGACATTTCTTTGTAATACATTTGGTTGGGGACACATGGCTGTAGTGATATTCAGCTACATAGACATTGTCTGTTGCAGAGGGAAGCACAAAGTACCATGCACATATTTTCAATAACCAAGTGCACAGGGGGAAGTAATGTCCATGGCCCCCAAAGCACCAAGAGGCAGCAGGCAGTATGGCAGGCATTAATAGCAGGCATGTCAGTGGCAGTAAAAATGCAGTGCTCATTGGCATTGCCTTTATTAATGGTATGTCTCAATCATTACTGTCTTCACAGTGTGTTGGCAGCATTACATAAAGCAATTGCTTTGTAAATTCAACAAAATACAGAAGTGTGACTACAGTAGCATGTAGGATTTCCTTGATGTAGCACTGTTATACTTAAATAAGCATGTGATATACACCAAGCACAGCACACATTATTTCCACTGCATACTTGCATTTGTTTGTTGAAGCTAGGGGTATGGAGCTGCATGTTTCTGTTTACCCACAGGAATTTACAACAGCCATATGTCTCACCAGATGAATGTCACTGTGTCCCCAACCAGATGTAAGGAAGGGAAATGTCTCACTGCCTAGAAGCCTGAACCGGGCCAGGGAGGATGGAAGTGAACAGCTGCTGCCTGCTCACCAATCATGGGGAGAAAGAAAGGAGGCTCTGACTTGCCACAAAGGTGACACCTAGTCGGAACATTAGATCTTACATTTTTGCTTGCTGAGCCTACACTATCATGTTGCATTTCCACCAGAAGCCAAGGGGAACTTAAAGTGTATAGGCACACCTACTCTTGGCAGACAGCGATGGCTGGGCTGTAAAGAGCTGCTGAGGACGGGGGAGAGGAAGTGCCCCTAAATGGACAAACATAGGCCCATCCTCAGGAATAGCAGGTTGGCATGCTCCCTACTACCCGACTTGCTCTCTGTGGTGAATGGATGGCTGATTTGAATTCCCTAACAGGAATGAATAAGACATAGATCTCTTGCCTTGCCTGGGAATGCCTAGCTCCCCCAAAACGATTAGGCTGTTTGTGGAAGTAGTGGAGCCATTGAGGGGGAGCAAAAAAAGAAGTTATTTCCTCATATGTGTTAACTTTTGAGAACATAATTAAAATAGTGTGTTCATTTCCATAGCTATCACTTCAACATTGTTGTGTTAGAAATGGTACTGCATCAAGCAAAACAAATGATTCAGGGACAGTATTTTGCTAATCAAGGTAAAACATTAAATACGTATTCTGTGGAAGCTGGAGGGGTTCAGTTTCTTTCGCTGTTAATGCATGACTATTTTAAGTAAATTGTTGTGCTTCAGTGGAAGGTACTTTAAATATTAGTTCACTAGTTCCATGTGACAATGAAGAGGAAGGCAAACTGAAGAAGTCTGAGAAAAAGCATGTCTTTGTTCAAGGAGTGCTACTGCCTTGAAATTGTTCCGGCTAATGGAGTGAGTGTATGTGTTCAGATAAATGCGAGATAAAACAGAAGGAAAAACAGCCACATATTGCTGAAGCTCATAGAAAGAGTAAAGGAATTGGAATGATAGATGCATCTGTCCGATGGAACAGAAAGATGTTCATCGTGTTTCACTGTTGCAGTCATTAAACTTGAGTTATCCTGCTGGCAGGGCTACCCAAAGTCGGCCCGAGTTCCAAAGTCTAGGTCCGGCATCAGTTGCTGTCGCCTCTTCCCTGACGTCAGTGCGCCAGGGGTATAAAAGATGCAACAGACGCCATTTTCTTCAGTCTTTCTTGCCGCATGGTGCCCAAAGCAGAAGCAGTTCACAAGTGCCAGTCGGCCGACTCCT
Organism: Protopterus annectens; assembly: GCF_019279795.1. NCBI lineage: Eukaryota > Metazoa > Chordata > Ceratodontiformes > Protopteridae > Protopterus > Protopterus annectens. The sequence goes on from NC_056739.1 coordinate 814,377,291, forward strand.
GAGATTTTCAAAATAGAGTTTCAGAACCGAAGTCTTCAGTAAAGCTAAGTACCCTGTTGGGGAAACTTTTTCTTGCTCCAGACCGATGTCAGTAAAAGTTAACAATTGTATTTCTTGTGGGAAGCAAATACCTTATAAGGACTTAGAGTCTTACTGTATTCCTTGCCTAGGCCCTGACCACGACATTACTAGTTGTCGGTTCTGAGCTAGATTCAACAAACGCACGTTTGATTTTGTATTACATTACTTTGGCCGAAGGTTTAACTGTATAATGCCATCGGAGCAACCGACGACTGGAATTCATAAAAAACGCAAAGACAAGGAAAAGGACAGGCATCCAAGGTCCAAAACCGACAACGAAGCCTCTTCTAGGCCAGTTGCCGGTTCTCAGTGAGGCGCTTTTGCAGCCCCTGACACCCGCTACCTCAGAGCCACAGGCCGTATCTGACTCCCACATGGAGACAACTTGGCCTGTGGATTGGGCCTACGGAAAATATTCCCTCAGATGGGTCCGGAGCCGCTGAGCAGGCATCGGCTTCTGAGGTTGTTTTCGGACCATCACAGCTTACTATAAAATCCTCTGCAGCAGCCAAGGTACAGTCAGACACCATTAAAGACAAGGAAACAAGTACAGCATTCTCCTGGACAGGCATCCATGCCAAAGGAACAGATGGTTAAAATGGCCAAAGACTTAATTACTTTGATCAGGGGTTCCCATCCTCCTCCTGATAAAAGACCTAGGCAAGACACTGACTATGATTCCTCTGACCATGTTTCTATTTCCTCTGATTCCTCTTCAGATCAGGACTATTCTCTTCCTCCCTATGAGGACTCTGATGCTGAAGAATCTATACCTTCAGCCTCTCCACCTGAGAATTACTCTTTTGGGGAAACTCTGCACTCCATGAGGGAACATTTCCACTGGGAGAGCCAGGATTATTCAGAATCCAAGAAAAGGCTCAGCGATTTTCTTTTACTGCCTCAACACAGGCCCCTGGCTATCCCCCCTGTGCTTGATATAGTTGATGATGTTTTCTCTGAATCCAGTCTGTCTCCTGATTCTTTACCCCCTGTACCAGTCAAGCGAGACAGGTATATCAGGGTCTCTGACTCTCATAAATTTCTTTATAAAAACCCTGCTGCTGACCCTGAAACAATTTCTCAGGGTCCCAAAGGGGTTAAGGCTTCCACTGCTAAAAACCTTGTTCCCTCTGATAGGGATTCTAGAGCTCTGGATAGATGGGGGAAAATGTTTACACTTCTGCTACTTTAGCTGTAAGGGCTTTAAACTGCCAGTTTCACATGCTTAAATATCAACAGTACCTCATGTCTTTGTTAAAACAGAAAATGCTTACAAATTCATAGAATCCTGACAATAAGGAAATGCAGGAATTATTGCATGCAGCTGAACAAGTGGGAAAGCAATACTCTGCAATGTGGTTTTGATTCATTAGAGGCTTCTTGCAGAGCCGCAGTTACAGGCTCTGTCATTCGAAGGCATGCTTGGTTGAAAGAACAAAGTTTACTTGAACATGTTTAAGTAAAATTATTGGATGCTCCCCTACAGCATGATACTTTGTTTGGTGTTAAGGCAGAAGAGGTGTTAAAGAAAATGGAGGATAAAGCAAAATCTATGCAGACAGTAAAGGATTTCTTACAGGTTCAACCACCTAGGTTTAGTAGAAACTGGCCTTCAAAATATTGGTCCTTTCAGGTGTCAGACAGGCCACAAAGAGGCAGATACAGACGCCCAAGAGGCAGATCTCAGTCCCAAGGCTCCTACAAACCTAAACAATGGGATACTTCTGCCCCCAAAGAAGGAGAAGTCAAATCACAAGCTTATAGGAAACAGTCCCAATGATTTTCCTCTACAAAGGCCAAGCACTTACCTTTTGGCAGCACCCCTAGGGGGAAAGCTAGCACTTTTCGCACAAAATTGGCACATAATCACCCAGGACAAATGGGCCCTGAATATAATTTCTCAGGGTTACAGGTTCCACTTTCACACCCTTCCAAAATCAAAAGGTATGTTGGATCTGCCACAAAACCAATGGGCAGAGGCACAAAGGGAAATTGCTGCTCTCATGGACATGGGAGCTGTTCAAAGAGTACCACAGCAAGAACAGGGACAAGGATTTTACTCAAGACTCTTCCTGGTACCCAGAAAGGACAAAGCCTGGAGACCAGTACTGGACTTGTCAATCCTAAATACTTTCCTGGATGTTCCAAAATTCAAAATGTTAACACTGCAGCAACTTCTACCCATGCTGGGCAAGAAGGCTTGGCTAGTTACTTTGGACCTCAAGGAGGCATGCCTGCATGTCCCAATCAGACAATCTTGCAGAAGATACCTCAGATTCATAGCTGGCTCAATGCATTACCAATTCTCTGCACTGCCCTTTGGCTTATCTACTGCACCCAGGGACTTCACAAAATGCCCAGTAATTGCATTTTGCAGACAAAGAGGAATTCAGATATATCCCTACTTGGACGACTGCCTTATTCAAGCAGAGAGCAAGGACATTCTACTAAAGCATCTGGCGTTTGTAAAAAGATTATTCATTTGCCCAGGGTACACAATAAATGAAAATAAATCAAAACTAGTGCCCTCTCAAGAGATAATATTCCCGGGTGCAAGCTTAAATACAACTGACCAGATGGCTTATCTCATGTCAGACAAACAAAGGCAACTGACTCATTACTTTCAAATGATGGCAACAAAGACCCAGCTCCGTGCAAGAAAAATTCTGCAGGCCCTGGACTTCATGGCTTCCTGCATTCTACTAATTCCATATGCAAGACTGCATATGAGGAAACCACAATGGTATCTAAAATGTGTTTGGACTCAACATTGCCACAGCCTGGAAACAATAGTAACTATAATTTCCTGTCTACAACAGGAGTTTCGATGGTGGTCCAGGGCCTGTCACCACAACAAGGGACAGCCCTTCACCTTACCCACAGCCAGGCAGACAACAACAACGGATGCATCGGATTATGCCTGGGGGGGCACACATGGCAGGAAAATGTATTCAGGTTATGTGGCCCAAGGAACAAATGCATCTTCACATCAATCAAAAAGAGATGCTAGCTGTACAGAATGCCCTGACAGCCTTCAAGGATCTACTACATCCAGGACAACTTTTACTAAAGACGGACAACACCACAGTTATGTGGCACATAAACAAGCAAGGGGGCACACATTCCTACCCCCTCTGCAGGCAAGTCATGACTCTGTGGAGCACAGCACTGACCTATCAAGTACATCTGCAGGTACAATTCCTGCCAGGAAAGAAAAATACACTGGCAGACGAACTAAGCAGAAATCTCATGGATCCGCACGAATGGAAACTAAATCCACAGGTCTTCAGCATGATAACAAGGAAATGGGGACGCCCAGACATAGATCTTTTTGCCCCCCTCACAACTGCCAACTACAGAAATTCTGCACAAGAACTTATCACTCACAAGCATGGAAAGTGGATTCTCTTTCATTCAGCTGGAAAACCCTGACAGTTTATGCCTTCCCTCCACTGCCTCTTCTTCCCAAGGTACTCCTAAAAGTCAGACAAGAGAAGCCAAAAATGATCCTGATTGCCCCAGACTGGCCACGCCAGCACTGGTACCCAATCTGAAAGTGCTTGTCTCAAGGCCCAGCCTGGCCTTTACCTCAAATTCCTCATCTTCTGACTCAACAAAACAATCAGATTCTACACAGTCAACTCAGAACCATAAATCTGGCTGCATGGCAGATAATATAGTCACCCAGACAACACCTCTCTCTAAAGCTGTTATGGATGTCATTTTACAAGCCAGGAGGCCCAGCACTAGGAAATCTTATACAGAAAAATGGAAGAGATTCTGTGCTTGGAACCAGGCACAAGGACTCAACCACTTGTTCCAAATATACCTCAGATTTTACAATACCTAACTGAGATGCTGGACAAAGGCCTATCCTTTTCATATATCAAGATCTATGCCTCTGCCATTTCAGCTCATTACAATACGGAACCTCCTATTTTTTCACATCCACTGCTAAGGCAGTACCTCAGAGGGGCAAGAAACATAAGACCCCCAAGAAGAGCACCAATACCTACTTGGGACCTCAGTTTTGTATTAGAAAAGCTCATATTGCCTCCTTTTGAGCCAGCCAACACAGCTGATATAAAATTATCATGGAAAACTGCTCTGCTCCTAGCAATAACTTCAGCAAGAAGAGTATCAGAGTTACAGGCATTAATGGCAGTGGAACCCCTTTCATCATTTTTCATCAGGACAGTGTCTCTCTAAGGACAAACCCAACATTTATGCCAAAGGTGGTTTCCATTGTGGCTCTTAACCAAACCATTAATTTGCCAACTTTCTATCCAAATCCCCAGAATAAAGGGGAGAGACTTCTGCACACATTGGATATACACAGACAGCTATGATTCTACTTGGACAAAACAAAAGCTTTCAGAAAAACTGAGCAACTGTTTGTAGTTTATGCTGCAGGATCACAAGGAAAGCCTATCTCAAAGCAGACAATTTCAAAATGGATAGGACACTGCATTTGCTTCTGCTATGCACAACATGGCAAATCAGTGCCAAAAGGGCATAAGGCCACATTCTACCAGAGCAGCAGCCACTTCAGCAGCCTTTCTCAGAGGAGTACCTACCAAAGACATTTTAGAAGCTGCAACCTGGAGTTCAGTGCACACTTTCACCAAGCACTACCACTTACCTCTCTACTCTAAATCCAGAGCAGGCTTTGTCACTGCAATTCTGCAGGGCCTGGTAGCCTCTCCTAACCCCATTTAGGCCCAGCCACCCAACCTCAGCTTTGGGATTCAACCCAAGTGTAATGACTGCAACAGTGAAACACGATGAACATAGTACAGTTGCGTACCTACCATAAATGTAGATGTTCGAGTGTATTCACTGTTGCAGTCCAGGTTACCCACCCTCCATCCCCCTTTTCATTGCTGGGACCTTTCTGTACTTCTCAACTCTCTACAACCTATGTGATGTATTTGCTTGTAGATGAAGGAAATGTTATTTTTGTACATGCATGTTTTTTGGCATAATTATTTTCCAGCCTTTCCTATTTGGGGGCACCTGACATCTGGGGCAAGAAAAACTGAAGAAAATGGCGTCGGTTGCATCTTTTATACCCCTGGCGCACTGGCATCAGGGAAGAGGCGACAGCAACTGATGCCGGACCTAGACTTTGGAACTCTGGCCGACTGCGGGTAGCCTGCCAGCAGGATAACCCAAGTGTAATGACTGCAACAGTGAATACACTCAAACATCTACATGTATGGTAGGTACACAACTGTACTTTACAGATGTTCTAGGGAATGAATGCTTTGTTGTAGATATGATATTGCTAACACAAGGGCAATGTGTGTGTGTGTGTGTGTGTGTGTGTGTGTGTGTGTGTGTAGAAGAGAGAGCTGCATAACTAAAAAAATGTTTATGGTTTGTTGGGTTTACAGAGCAATCGTCTGGCAAGAGATAGCAGCGTCATGGAGAATGAGATTGAGCAGTTGCGAAGCATTTCCAGTCGGGACCCATTGTCTGAGATCACTGAGCAGGAAAAAGATTTTCTGTGGAGGCACAGGTACTATAACACCCAGCTGTGTGACATTAGGTTAATGACTATATAACCATGCTAAGAGTGGCATTCAGGTACAATACATGCTGTTCAGGCTATCCTCTAGAAAATTAAAGTTAAAAGAGTAGATGTGGACTTTAAAAACCCAAACAGGTGTAAGATAGTTCACTAGTAAATCTGAAAAAATAATGTTTGTGTCCACAGGTATTCAGCTTATTTCTCTGAGATGGCTTGCATCAGCCCCACCTCACTATGTACATTTTTCATCCATGTATTTCCTAATAACCAGTTTTCCTTTGTAGGGTCAAGTGGTTGTGGGACCCAGTCCCGAAAGCCATTAAGTGTATGGCTTTGATGCTTATTCCTGACAGGGCATCAGTCTGTTGCAGAATTCACAAACAGAGGCACAAACCCCGCAGGCAGTTTGTAAAATAACCAGTCAACCTCATGCTTGTCTTTGGGAGATGGGAGGAATTTGGAGCATCTGAAAAAAAATCACAGACGTCACTTCAGCTTAGAATCAGGCTGCAGAAAATCTTGTTGTGAGGAAACAGTGCTGATTATTCTGCTACTGTCATTTTGTCATGCTTAAGACTACAAAGCAGCCAGCAGCAGCAACTTACTTCCTCAGAAAGATCTGCTTCTCTCTTCCTTTTACCGCGTACATTTTGAAAGTAGTGTCTTGAGTCTTTAGATTTGAGCTTGTACTTGTAAGCAGGTATTTTTGTTGTCTGCTGCATCATCCCCTGTGAAGAATTGGCAGTAAAAAGCCTTAGTTACATGATAATGTATTGACATAAAAATTGTCTTCTATAAAGACTTTTGCTGCTTGCCTTCATTCAGATTATGATGTAGATTGTGTGTCATTGTGTTTGCTTTGTCATCATATCAACAAATTCAGAATGCTGAAATGAGAGTGCTTTTTTATTCCCATTTTGATGGATGTTTTGAGTTTGGGTTGCTGCTTTTTTCCCCTCTGTACTGTTCTCCCCGACTATCTCTAATGACACTGGCTTCATTAACAACATTGTAAAATACTCTTCCTCGTGGTAGAGATTGTGTATTTTCAATGGATGATACTGCAGACAAGGACTTAATTTTCTCTGACCTACAGTGACCAATGATCTCTGAGTTTATTTTATGTCAGGGGATGCAGAGACCTGCAGATTGGTTTGGACAGTGGGGGGGTGAGGGTTTTCCCTACCACAGAAGGAAAGTAATTGTGTTTTTGTTCATTTGCCCACATCCATGTGCTGATGATGCAGATGTCAGCAAATTAAATATTGACAAATGGAATTTCAAAGCCTGGCCATGTTAAAGCATTTCCTCTCTTGACAATTCATAATGCTGTTAGTACTACGAAAATTAAGAGGCATCTGTACCATTGATTGTGTCCCATTTCAGATGCTAGGAAACTGGAACATTTGTTATTTCTCTGAAAGACATTTAGGAACCTCAAAGCAGTATCTGCTGTGCAAGTCAACTCCTGAAATCCATCTGTATTCATGATGATGCTGGTCAGTCTATCAGTGTCTTCTCAAATTAAATGGTACACCGCATGCAGATGTTCTTCATCTCACATTGCTGCAGTCCTAACACTTGGGTAGTCCGCTGTCCCAGTCGGCCCGAATACCAAAGTATAAGGCTGACGTCGGTCAAGGCGCATTTGTCTGACATCAGGACGTCAGGGTACAAATGCGCATGACCATATCCTCAGTCTTTTGCCGCATGGTCCGATGCAGAAGCAGTATTGCGAGTGCAGGTTGGCGTTCTGAAATTTTCTGAAGTCGGAGTTTCAGACCGAATCAAAGTTGGCTAAGTACCCTGTTGGGAATATTTTGGTTTTTCTTGCCTCAGTATTTAACCGGATGTCAGAAAAAGTGAATAACTGTATTTCTTGTGGGAAACAGATACCTCATAGAGATTACCATACATTGTGTATACCTTGCTTAGGGCCTGAGCACGACGTTGTTGGCTGTCGCTCTTGTGCTAGATTTAACAAACGCACTATTAAGAGAAGATTAGATTGTGCCAGGTTAGTTTTGGGAAGCGTTGTAATTACAACATGCCTAAAAAAGGACAAAGCAAGCCTAGGGTGGAAGAACCGTCTGTCCCGGACGCCGGTTCTTTGGAGCCGGTGGTTCTACCAGAAGTTCCTTTGGATTCTCAGGGAGAGACTTTACTGTTACAAGATGTGTCCTCTCAGGAGGTAGGCCAGGCTGAAGGGGCTTCTCAGGTAGCTGTTCTCCCCCTTCCTAAGGTGGTTAGGCCCTCCCCTTCTGTTTCCAAGGCTCCTTCTAGAGGCCAGCCAGGGTTATCTTCAGTGGAGGTCTCCCCTAGTTCTTCAGGGTCTCTGCCTAAGAAACATATGCTTAAAATGGCAGAAGATTTGATTACTATGATTAGAGGTTCTTTACCCCCCCCTGATAAGAGGCCTAGGGTGGAACCTGAGCTTGAGAGTTTTGAGCAGTGTTCGGAGGCTTCTGAGTCTTCGGCTGAAGACTTGCAGGAGTATCCTCCTTATTCTGATTCTGATGTAGATGACTCTACACCTTCGGCTTCTCCTCCTGAGGATTTTTCTTTTTCAGAGACTCTTCATTCCATGAGGGAGCATTTTAAATGGGAAGGTCAAGATTTCTCTGATTCTAGGAAAAGGCTTAGGGAATTTTTGTTTCTTCCCCAGCATAGGCCTTTAGCTATACCTCCTGTTCTGGATGTGGTAGAGGATGTTTTGCAGAGGCTTCCTGAACCCTGATTCTTTGCCTCCTGCCCCAGTTAAACCGGACAGGTATTATAGGGTGCCTGCAGCTCATAAGTATCTTTTTAAAAGTCCTAGGGCAGACCCAGAAACTGTTTCTCAGGGCCCTAAAGGTGTTAAGGCTTCTGTTGTTAAAAATCCTGTTCCTTCTGATAAAGAGGCTAGGGCTTTGGATAGATGGGGGAAAAGGTGTATACTTCTTCCACTTTAGCCATGAGGGCTTTGAATTGCCAGTTTCACATGTTGAAATACCAAAATTATCTCCTTTCACAATTGAAGTCTAAGGTAGATGCTCTGGCGGAAGGTATTGAGTGTAAAGAGTTGCAGGATTTGGTTCATGTTTCTGAACAGGTGGGTAAGCATTCCTTGCAATGTGGTTTTGATGCTGTACAGGCCTCTTCGAGGGTGGCAGCCACTGGTTCTGTTCTTCGCAGGCACGCCTGGCTGAGGGATCAGAATTTAGCTGAACATGTAAAGACAAGGATTTTAGATGCTCCTTTACAATCTGATGTGTTATTTGGTGCCTGTGGAAGCAGTTTTGAAGAAAATGGAGGACAAGGCTAAGTCTATGCAGACTGTTAAAGATTTTTGCAGGTTCAGCCTCCAAAGTTTAGTAGAAATTGGCCTACTAAGGGGTGGACTTATCCTTCTTATGATTCTCAGTCTAGGGGTAGATCTAGACGTGGTAGGGGCAGAGCTCAAGGTTCTTTAGGCCTAGAACAGGCAGTTCGCCTGCCCAGTCTTCTGGTGAGGGCAGGGGTCAGTCCTTAAGCAGACGCAATGACTTGCCTTTTCAGCTGCCAGAGCCTTCTCGTCTGGCAGCACCTTTGGGAGGAAGGCTGTCACTTTTCAAAGAAAATTGGAGTATTATTACCCAAGACAGATGGGTATTGGATATCGCTCACCACGGTTACAGGTTTTATTTCCATACCTTGCCTCTTTTCAAAGGCATGCCAGACATTCCTCCTATGCAAAGAAAAGAGGCTCACAAGCAAATTTCTCTGTTGCTCCAGATAGGGGCCATTCAGCCGGTTCCTGTGCCAGAAAGGGGCCTAGGATTTTATTCTCGCTGTTCCTAGTACCAAAAAGGGGAACACGTGGAGACCAATTTTAGATTTGTCTATCCTCAACACTTATTTGGACATTCCCAAGTTCAAAATGTTGACGTTACAACAGCTTTTACCTCTGCTGGGCAAGGATCACTGGATGGTAACTTTAGATCTCAAGGAGGCTTACCTTCATGTGCCTATCAGACTCAGTTGCAGGAAGTATCTGCGTCCGAGCTGGAAATTCACATTATCAGTTCTCTGCATTGCAGAGTATTCACAAAAGTTCTGGCTCCAGTTGTAGCTTTTAGGCTAAAAGGAATACAAATCTATCCTTACTTGGACGACTGTCTGATTCTGGCTCAAGAAAAGGACGAGCTTCTTCAGCATCTGGAATATGTGATAGCAGTGCTAAGATGCCTGGGGTATTCTGTGAACGAAATAAAGTCCAGTCTAGTACCCTCTCAAGACATGTGCTTTCTGGGTGTGAGACTGAATACAGCAGCTCAGATGACCTTTTAACCCCGGACAAACAAAAGAGTCTATCCCTTTACTTCATCAACTATCTCATCAGTCCGTGCTGACTGCAAGGACAGTCCTTCAAGCATTAGGGTTCATGGCATCTTGTATTCTGGTGCTTCCCAATGCCAAACTGCATATGAGGAAGCTACAATGGTATCTCAAAATGTATGGACACAGCACTGCCAGGATCTGGACACTGTCATTCAAATAATACCTTGCATTCAAAAGGAATTTTTGTGGTGGGCTCAGGAATGTCACCTAAACAAGGGACTCTCTGTGACCCGGCCAGAGGCGAGTCAGATTATGACGACAGATGCCTCAGACATAGCTTGGGGAGCTCATCTGAATGGAAAGTGGATACAAGACAAGTGGCCTGCCAGACTACAGCATCTACATATCAACATGAAGGAGATGCAGTTTGCATTGATGGCTTTCAAGGAGTTACTTCTTCCAGGGCAGGTGTTGATTCTAACAGACAACACAACTGTCATGTGGTACATCAACAAGCAAGGGGAACACATTCTTATCCTCTATGCAGGCAAGCAATGATTTTGTGGGAGACTGCGCTCAGCTTGCAGCTTACTCTTCAGGCAAGGTTTCTGCCAGGAGCACAGAACTCCTTAGCAGATGTGTTAAGCAGGCAAATCATGGATCCCGGAAACTGGATCTTCATGTATTTCAAAATTGACAGTGTCATGGGGAACTCCAGACATAGATCTGTTCGCTTCTCCACTAAACCACCAGCTGCCAAAGTTTTGGTTTCATCACACAGCTTGGAAAGTGGATGCTCTTAGTTGGGAAAATCTTCATGTGTATGCCTTTCCACCTCTGCCTCTCCTCCCAAAGGTACTCCTAAAGGTCAGACAAGACAAGCCAAGGATGATTTTGATAGCTCCAGATTGGCCTCGCAACACTGGTACCCATTACTGAGGAATCTGGTAAGAAAGCCTCCATGGCCTTTACCTTTAATTCCACACCTTTTGTCTCAGAGGGACGGTCATCTACTCAATGTCAAGCTTCACTCTCTTCATCTAACAGCCTGGCATATTCTGTTTTGAACCACAGCAGGTCTCAACTTCCTCAACAAGTTTTGAATGTGATTATGGAAGCCAGGAGACCTAGTAAAGGTGTATGCAGAAAAATGGAAGAGATTTTTATTTTGGAGTGCAGCAAAGGATTTGGATGTTTCTGAGCCTAATTTGAGTGTGGCTCTTCAATATCTTACTGAGTTATTGGACAAGGGCTTGTCTTTCTCTTCCATTAAGATTCATGCTGCAGCAATTTCAGCTCACTATGATTGTGACCCACCATTGTTTTCTCATCCTTTGTTCAAGCAATTTCTTAGAGGGGCAAAGAATATAAGACCCCGTGAGAGCTCCTACTCCTGCTTGGGACCTCAATTTTGTGTTGGAGAAACTTACTCTACAACCTTTTGAGCTACTGCTGAGTTGAAATACTTGTCATGGAAGACTGCTTTTTGTTGGCCATTACTTCTGCAAGAAGGGTTTCTGAATTGCAGGCCTTGAGCCTTTTTGATTTTTCATAAGGATAGGGTATCATTAATCCTTCATTTATGCCTAAGGTGGTTTCTAGTGTGGCTTTAAACCAAACTATTCATTTGCCTACTTTTTATGCAGATCCCCAAAATAGGGAAAAGATTTTGCACACCTTAGATGTACACAGACAGTTGTTATTATTTAAGCAGGACTAGGATTTTAGGCAGTCTCAGCAGTTGTTTGTTTCTTTTGCTTTGAGTTCCCAGGGCAAGCCTGTGTCAAAACAAACTATATCTAAGTGGATTGGGTTTTGCATTGCATTCTGTTACTCCCATCATGGCAAGGAGATTCCAGCTGGGATTAGGCCTCATTCCACTAGGGCTACTGCCACTTCAACAGCATTTCTAGGGGGTGGCAACTAAGGATATTTTGAGGCAGCTACTTGGAGTTCAGTGCATACTTTCTCCAAGCATTACCACCTTCCTCTCTATTCTAAGTCCAGGGCTGGTTTGTGTTGCAGGGCATTTTGGCAGCTCCTGCTTCATTATAGTTTAGCCATCCTCCTCTGCTTTGGGATTCTACCCAAGTGTTAGGACTGCAGCAATGTGAGATGAAGAACATAGTACAGTTTTGTACCTACCATAAATGTAGATGTTGGTTGTGGGGTGAGGTTCTATTTTTGTAAATTTGTATATATTGTACATATATTAGGTACAGGAGTGTTTTGGTGTTTTTTGGTTTTGGCCTTATCTTTTTAGGGTCTTCTGACATCTGGGGCAAGAAAAGACTGAGGATATGACGTCGGTCATGCGCATTTGTACCCTGACGTCCTGATGTCAGACAAATGCGCCTTGACCGACGTCAGCCTTATACTTTGGTATTCGGGCCGACTGGGACAGCGGACTACCCAAGTGTTAGGACTGCAGCAATGTGGATCTTAGAACATCTACATTTATGGTAGGTACAAAACTGTACTTTTTGCAGGGATTTCATTAAAACACCCAAGTATTTTTTCAGCCAGAGGAATTTGCTATAGCTGTTAACACCTTGTAATTCTAATTTTAATGGACTCTGTTCAGAGTAATTGCAGAACTAAAGTTCTTTTTTTTATCAGTTTGTTTGAGATGCCTGCTGGAAAAATTCAGAGACATTTTTGAAATTTCTGCTTGGCTGGATTTGGTGGGTGGGGGGAACCCAAGTGTATATGGTTCATTCTCCAGGCAGATGGATCTGAAACCTGTCCTGTCTGCACAAATATTGAATATTGTCTTTTTTTTTTTTTTTGCACAGTGAAGTTGAGTCTCAGTTGCTACAGATGACCTTCCTTGTCCGCTGGTTCTATCAGGCTGCCCTGTTCACCCCTGGGCTTACTCTGATCCATGTTCAGGACCATTGAGATGATTGAGGCTTCCTGGTGCTTTTGTGGGGGTTTCACTTATACCGTCCGTTTTATTGTGTGATTGCATGTTGATGTCTGATAAGCAGCATGTAATGGTGCTGTAGTCAGGGCTTTATCCTTCTATGTTGTGGCACTGGCTCAGTAATTCCTTTTTTGTTTTCGTCTTGAGCACCTGTCACTGATCAAGTTTGTAACTTACCGTCTCTTATGTTGTTTTAGTATGTCTGATCCAGGTTGGATTCCCACATCTGCCACTTTAATTAGGCTTTGAGCTATATGTTTTTTTCCCGTGTGCCTTATTTATTTTATTTATTTATTTATGTTATTTTAGTTTGTTTACAGAGGTAGTACACTGATCATTATAGACCATTTGCAGGCACAGTCCAGGTGAAGCTTTTCACAAAAGAGAATTCACAAACAGACTGTAATTCCAGAGGGTAGATAATCCCATAGACAATTGATACAATATCTAAATAATAGCAGAGCAGAAAATCAAGTGTGAATTAATTTTTTAGTAAATATGAGAGGGTAACAACAGCTGTGAACAGAGGATCAAAGAAGAAGTGATTCAGGAGAGGAGGGAGTTAGGTTATGTATTCAGCCAAAAAGCACTTGCAGTCATATTTTTGATGGAGGTGTCTTTTGAGCTGAGCTCTGAAGGTGGGGAAAGAGGAGACTTCTGTAAGGTGGAGGGGAAGGGATTGCCAGAGTTTAGGTGCAAGAATGGAAAAGGAATGATTGATACAGTGCAGTTTAATTTGGAATGTCTGGAGTGAGGGAGTTAATAGGGAGAGGTTGCAGAGGTTATCGGGGGGTGGTTTTAGTATGGAGTTTGGCTGAAAGAGGTGGAAAGTCACGTGGCTGAGGTAGTTTGAACACTAGAGACCATAGAAGTAGCCCAGCTCTGTTGGAGACTAGTATCCATTTGGCCTTGAAGAGGCTGATACAGTGGTGTTCCTGATGGGAAGAATTAAAATTTAATCAGTAAATTTTGTTTTCTATGGACTGTAGAGTGGATAAGTTTTTTTGAGGCTGTGGCTATGATGGGAAGCTCGTACTTAAGTTGAGCAAGGAGGACTCCTTTGCCTATTGTAGCTCTAGCTGGTCTGGAGAGAAAGGGAAGATGTTTTCCAGGACCATAATAGAGAACTGATCTTGTTCCTGTTTTTTCAATATGGGTTTGGAAGTTAAGTGACTGGTCTAGCCATAAATCCAAACATTTAAAGGATGTGATTTTTTTCTATAGTCAGCTGTTGAGATCTGTGAGGTTGAGATTTTTAGGAGCGTTTTCCGATTTTGTGAGCTTTCAAATAGCATACTTTTTTGTTTTAGAGGGATTTGGGAGTAGCTTTTCTTTGTTTAGCCAAGCATTAAGGGAGTGAAGGTCAGACTGAAGCCAGGTTTGAATAGTTGAATGTGAGAGACTAAATTGAAGAATAACCATGTCATCTGCATAAAGAATAATATGAAGAATAGGGAGATCAGAAGGCAGTTTAATAGAGTGAAAGCAAAAGAGGGATGAGTATGGATTCCTGGGGTACTCCTCTTTAAGAAGAGCCTGCGGTGATAGGGATGGGGCTAATTTGATTCTGAAATATCTGTTTAAGAAATATTGGAAACAGGTGACACTGCTGGGGCTAACCCAGATTTCTTGGAGGGAGGAAAAGAGCAGAAAGTAATAAATTAGATCAAAAGCTTTGGTAAGGTCAATGAAGATAGCTTCTGAAAGGTTTCCTTTGTCCATGTTGAAGGATCTTGTCTGTAAGTGACCACAGTGTTGTCATTGTGCTCTGGCAAGCCCAGACTCCATGCTGTTTGAGTGAGAAGATGGTACTGTTGGATGTAAGTGGGTAGTTGGTTGTAGATTAGTTTTTGAAGTATTTTCTCAAGTATAGAGAGGAGTGAAATAGAAGGGGGAGATGTTTAGTGGCTGAGGCTGTTTGGGAAGTGGTTTAACCAGAGCAGTTTTCTGTATGCCTGCCATTATATATTGAATTATGCAGAGGTTATAAATATGTCAGAGATTGGCAAGGAAGTCTTTGCAGAGTGATATAAAACAAAGGAGTAGGTTGTCTGCACCAGGGGGTGCATCTAGGCTTATGTTTTCTAGAAGCGGAACAAGTTATTTGTGTTCAATTTTCTTAAAATAGAAAAGGAAGATAATAGGGGGAGGAGAGGTTGAGGTTGCGATATTAGTTAGGTGGCTGAATTCTTTGAAAAAGTCAGAGGTTGAGAGTTGACCTTGAGAGGTCTGGTTGGTGATAGGAGAAGAGATGAGATCAGTGGATTTACAGCCTGTGGAAAATGTTGCCTAGAAGAGAAAGCTACTTGATTTTGAAGTAGTTGGTTTTGTGCATTCATATGGCTTGCTTAGCTAGGTTGCATAGAGAGGGAGGGGTTTTATCTCCATGATGACCACACATGGTCTCTAAATTTGAGCAGGGCTTTCAGTTCAGTGGATAGCCAGGGGATTTTGTTGTATGTGAAAAGGTGCTGTGAGAGAGGAAAGAATTTGTCTTGAAGTTGATGGAGGATGTCTGTCAGAGCTGTTGCAGCCAAGTTGGGGTTCTGCACGTTGGTAATGGGAGACTAGACGAAAGTTTTTAGGTGTTAGTTGGGGTTGTCTGTATTAATGGTGAATCTAGGTCTGAAGGTAACTAGTTTGGGAGACAGTTTTGGTGATGGATAATTTGCAAGGTTACTGGGCAGCTGTAGCTGAATAAAGAACAGATATATTGTAGATGATGGTAAGGTTGTTAGTGATTAGCAGTTCCAGGAGCGGAGTGGTAGTTGTTGGTTTGGAGATTTGGACGAATAGCATTGACTAACTGTATAAGGTTGATAATGGCTAGAAACTCAGCAGTGTCATTGCTCAGGGGGCCTAGGTAGCTTAGGTTAAAATCACATAGAATGACAATGTTTTTATAGTTTTGGGCAACTTGAGATCAGATTCCAAGAAGAGGAGTAAGGGAGTGTTGAGCCTTTACAGCCTTATTTTTAAAAACCTTGGAACAATGTTTCAGTAATAAATTAAAGAGGAAAAGGCATGCCTTGATGGACCTTGCCCATGAGCAGCCAGGAATTGCCTCTATCTTCAGGGAAAAAAATGGGGAAGGGTTCAGGACCAATCCGGAATTCCCTCTTTGCAGTCAGCAGGCAATGCTTGAGCAAGTGCCTGTAAGAAAGCTAGTGATGTGAATTAGTGAGAGAAAGTGTTACAAAACAGCTTTATGCATGTATTAGTTACGATAGAGACTTAGAAGATAGTGGAAGAGAAGGGAAGCAGTCCAACCATATTATAGAGAGGATAAAGGTCAGTACATTCATCTCAGAAAAAATAACACTTTACATTTACATTCAACATTAGATGCAGCATTTGAAATATTTGTCATTATAAATGGTGACAAGAAGTACTCTTATGATTTGTTATAGGGGTTGGGTGTTTGGCATAATGGTTAAATAGTTTATTTTCCAGAATCAAAGTACAAGCTTTGATTCTCACCTCTAAAACAAACTGGCTATGCTTAGAATAGCCTATAAGGACAGCTAGCCTAATACTTGCTTATGAGCCATAGCATAAATACTGACAGAAATTGACTAGTGTAGTAATTAAATTCCGTAGTCTCAGGGCAGCAAAGAAAAGCCAGCTAATACAAGCAACTATTTTTATGCTTTCTGTTTGTCATGTCTAAGTCTTAGAATTAGTCAGAATCAAAATATGTACTGCAGTAAAACGTACTCATTTCTGCTCGCTGTCATATTGCCTGGTTTTACTACTACAAATTTTTTTCTTTTATTTTTTCAAAAATCTTTGTTAAAGTTTTGTAAACAAAACAAACAGCACAGTAAAAATAATTGCCAAAAATGCAAGAATCATGTTTAAGTAATAATGTCAAGATCAAACTGACACATAATTATACACTGACAAAAAATACAACTATATACAAAAGTGTTGTAAGCCAGACTCCACGAACTAGTGAGATGGCTAATAAGAAATTAGAAAGAGAAAAGAAAAAAACAAGGAAGTAAGATAGATAATTCAGAGCGCCAATATGAAAAGTCAAGTAGGAGAATAAAGGATAATGTAAAGGTGTGGGACGTAACTGAAGGTCCACCCCTAGGACATAAAATGGAAATAAGAGGCATTATTGAAGAATATCAAATTGCATTGACCAATACTCAGTAAAACGTGGATGTAGTTTTAGGCTGTATATTAAAAATTTGTGAGCTGTTAAATGCTTAATTGCTAATTGTCTAAAACCATTCCAAGAGAGTGCAGATCTGTCTTTCCAATTCCAGAGAGTATAGAGTTTAATTAGGGTAAAAATTTCTTAAGATTCCAAGAGCAGAATAAGTTATTTCTTACACTTATTTCACTGAACTGCACTTCTGAAAAGCTTATAATTGTGCTGTACAGTTGATCTACTACATTTTGTACTGTTATAAAGCTTTTTTATTGTTTCACTGCATTTATGTACTGTTTTATACTGTTTTAACTGTATTTTTCATTGCTAGATACTGTTTCATTACTCTAATTGCATGTTTACTGAATTACTTAACTGTAAACTGCTTTTTCATACCGAGAGTTGTATTTTCTGTTTGTGAGTGCTCTATCCGAGCTTTCTGTGTTCTCCCGCTAGCAACTGTAATAGTGTGCATTACTATAATTGTCTTTTTACAGTTAAAAGCATTCTCTAGAGTCTGCTTGCTCCTTCATCTGTTTAAAACTTTCATTTAGTGGCTACAGGCTAGGAACTGTAATCCCCCCCCCAACTGTAATTTTTCTCACCCCCCCCCTCCCTAGTGTTGTGATGTTCTTATACTTGGTGGCTTTGCAGTTGCCCGCCCATACTGTATATTTGATCTGTGACACTCCTCCCAGTCTAGTGTCATTAGTTCATTCAATCTAATAGAGAACATTTGTCAAGGCCAACCCACTCAGATTCTTAACATTGAATTAACTTCTGTTCCAGCTTTCTCCATTTCCAGTTTTACTGAAAAAAAAATTCTAAGCTTGCTTCCCCCCTTTCCTGTGGCAGGTCTTGTCCAGATACAGATTTGCTGTGTCCAAGACTGTTTGTGAGCTCCTGAGCACCCCCCCCCCAACACTTAACTAGGGTTAAACTATTCCTGGCGCCATAAAGTCTGCTCTTCAATTTTTCCCTTGCAGCTAGCAAGCTTTTTAGTTTTAGCACTCAAATCTGTTTCTTTGAGCTCAGCACTTGTTCAGAACTCATTGTAAGCACTAAATAAGTTATAAATTACTATAGCACTCAACTTTCCTCACTTGTCTAGAGGAAAACAGTTTTTAGTACTTAATAAATAAGCACCTATTCAGGCATGTCTAAAGGTCAGCTCCTGGTGTTTTCTCCTGTCTACCTGATGAATCTGGGCATCTTGGGACAATGCAGCAATTGCCTCATGTACACAGACAACCCTCTCCTCCTACCACCCAACACTACGATCTGTGAGAGATGCACTTATATAGCCAAACTGGAAGCAAAGCTCTCTTCACCGAAGACTGGACTAGACAGTCAAGAGGAGAAGGTAAACACTTGCACCGCACCACACTCATCACATAGTCCCTCAAAACCTACACCACCAAAACACACAGACACAAGCACAAAACACACACCTACATTCGCGGAGGCTCTCAGTAAAAATCTGCCCAAACAACTGAGACCTCCAAAGCAGAAATGCAAGCAACCTCCACCCCCCAACACAACCCAAATGACACATAGCCCACATACTCAGTGTGCCACTCAACTACAGCCCATAAGGCATAACGTGCCCATAACTCTAGTCATAGGTGTCTCTATAGTCAGGCACACTGATGTTCCACTCACCAGGCTAAACAAGGAAAAAGTTACTGTCAGCTGCCTGTCAGGTGCCAGGATCCGCCACATAACGCACGCACTCAGGTCACTCCACAACAAGTACAAATATGACACTGTCATTGTCCATGTTGTACCTCCCTGGACTACATGAAAAGAGACATGGAGGAGCTCTCTGATCTTGTAGCCCAGGCAGGTATGACCATAGCCCTGAGTAGCGCCCTGCCATCATCCAGAATGATACCACAGTACAAAGACAAAATGATTGACTTTAACAATTGGCTAAGCTTCTGGTGTCATTCTAAGGGAATCCAGTATCTGTCTGCCTGGGATGACATGATCGACAAACCACACTGCTTTGCCAGAGATGGCCTGCATCTGTCGCCCTTGGGATTCTGGATACTGGCAAAGGCTCTTTCCACCCCTATAGTGCCTTTTTAGGCAAGGTTCAAATGACAAATTCACCACCGTAACAGGTACAAGCAAGCAAAATCTAAGGGTAATGCTACTTAATGCTAGAAGTCTAAACCTCAAAATGCACTCACTCGAGGCACTCCTTAAAATGGAGAACATTGACATCTGTGCAGTGACAGAGACCTGGTTCAAAGCTCCAGAGAGCACCCCTGCATTACCAGGCTATAATTCATACCACACCTTTTGGCCACCAAACCCGGACCAAAACACTAAAGGTGGAGGCGTGTCCATATTCATTAAGGATATCCACACCTCCAGCTAGTTGCTCAGCATAATGCATCCAAGATTATCCATGTTCAGCTAACTTTGGGCAAAACCGCAGTCCAGATTGTAGCTTGCTACAGACCCCCCACCATGCCCCAGGATTCCCACTCCTCTTTTCTTGATACACTGGAAAATATTAAGGTACAACCCAACACTCTAACCATAAAAAATTTCTCCAAAACCAACCTCACGCTTCTCAAGACAGAAGTGGCAAACTTCACGACACCCATGCAGATGGACAATAGAGGTATGACTGCTGAATCCTACACAAATGCACTTTATAAGCACTTACATGAGTGCATGGATCGTGCTATACCTAACAGAACCAAGGTGCTGTCCTCCAAAAAAAGGAAGCTAATCTGGTGGTCTTCTGCCATAAACAAACACTACAACAGAAGAAAGAAACTGTTGCAAAAAAAAAGAGTAAAATCCCACGATTGGAGGAACTCCCTGGTCAGCCTCAGTAAGAAGCTGAGATCCCTCATAAAATCCTCCAAAGCTAGTTATGAAAACAAAATCGCCACTGATTCTAAAGACAGCCACAAAGCATTCTATAGCTATGTCAAGAATCTCAATGGCAACACTCAGATCTGCTCGGAGTTACAGCACAATGACACTAACTATACAGAACCAACTGATATTGCCAACATCCTGGCAGATAGGTTCAGTGCTAACTTTACCCCCCTCTCACCCCCTAAAGGGCCCATCTTTATACCGGAAGAATGCAAAGTTCCTGTAATCGCGGCTGCACAGGTAAAAACCTCACTCTCCAAAGCCAAGAACACAGCATCCATGGGACCTGACAACATCCCAGGCTGCCTTCTACATCAACTACAGAATGAACTGGCACCCCACCTAAGTACCATGTTCAATCATAGCCTCACCTCAGGCTTTGTGCCCATTGAATGGCGCACCGCAACGGTTATCCCACTCCACAAAGGGGGGGGCACAACAGACCCCAGGAACTACCACCCCATTAGCCTGATGAGCCTGGTCTGCAAGGCCATGGAATGTATCATCATGGAACTCGTATACAAAGACATTTGAGATTTCCAAACTCTGGACCCCACACAGTTCGGGTTTGTAAAAGGCAGATTATGTCTCCTAAACCTGATAGACTTCTTTGAAGTAGTCACCAAAGCCATAGATGAGGGTAAGGTGGTTCACACAGCCTATCTAGATCTCGCCAAGGAGTTCAACACTATCCCCCACTCTGGAATTGTAGATAAACTCACTACATTAGATATAAATCCCTATGTCACAAGATGGGTTGCCAACTGGCTTACTGACAGAACCCACACTGTGAAAGTAGCAGCCTCCAAATCAGACTTCAGACCAGTGACAAGTAGAGTACCACAGGGTTCAGTCCTGGGTCCTCTCCTGTTTGGTATCCACTTTTCTGAAGTACAGGCTAACACAGAAGGTCTTTGGCTAACTAAATTCGCAGATGACTGCAAACTAGGAGCCATAATGGAAACTCCTAATGATCTGGACATCCTACAAAAGGGCCACACTGAGAGACATGCCTGGTGTCAAAGCCATGGTCTCAAGCTCAATGCCAAAAAGTGCATTGTTATCCCCTTTGTTAAAAACTCTGTACCCATGAGCTACCACATAGGTGGTAGTCTACTTAACACTGAAAGTGTGATAAGAGACCTTGGGACACAGATGGACAGTAGTCTCTCCTTTGATAATCACATCGCCACAGTGGTCAAGAAATCCTTCTACGTGGCACACCTCATCACAAAAGGTTTATCATTCAGAAAAAAAGAGGTCATTGTTCTCTACTCATCACTCATTAGACCTATTAAGTACAACACCCCTTTTGGTATGTACCTCACAAGACATCTACATCAACTGGAAAGACCACAAAAATACCTCACAAGGAGGATTACTGGCCTCAAACAGATGCCTTACGCAGACCGACTCAAAAAACTCCAGCTTTACTCCATCTCATATCGCCTACTCAGAGGTGATCTCTGCCTAACATACAAAGCTATGTCAAACCCAGAGCTGTTGGACATGCTCCACTTAAAGAAATCCCAATCCCTCCGAGCTACTCGCTCTAGGGACCTAAACCTTGTCACCATAATAAACAGAACATGCTGGAGGGATAGATTCCTGTCCCAGAGACTTCCCATACTCTGGAACAGACTACCTATCTATATCAAACCATCTCCTCATTAGCACTCTTCAAGAAAAATCTTGATTGGATGGATAATAGGAAATTCACCCCGGGGATCACTTCTGTGGTTCTGCTTGACAGGGGCACAGGAAAATAATTTTCTTGGGTGGCGAAAACCAGGATACCTTTTTGGCTAGGCTTGTATAGGCCCTAAGGCCAATAGCCTAGTACCTACCTATGAACCTAAAAGTGTGATTAATGTGCGTAATTGTAGTTTTGTTAAACCAGATGGGGGATATGTAGCATAGTAAATTTCCAGGACAGGTTAACTTTCTCTTATCTCATTTTTTGCAGTTTAACTCTTGGGGTGCACCAGAGTTTGTAGGAACATTTACAGCTCCAAAAGATTTGAAGACCATCCCTCTGAAGCTTACAATGTGGACAAAAGGGAGCAATTGTAGGATTGAATTTATTTAGATTGGCTGTTGTATAGTAAGCATTATTTAGTATCATTAATTGTGTGTAATGCAGTTTTTTAAAAGGAATAAATTTAGGTGTTATTCGGATAGATCGGATTTTTTGATAATTTGAGAGTGATCAAGATCAGACCAGTAGTTGGAGAAGCATCTCATTCTGATATCTGAGCGCAACTATTAAGTTTATTTTACATGAACAATTATGTATTTTACATGAACAATTATGTATTTTACAGTTCAGTTTTTTGAAAAGCATATGATTATTTTCAACATGCTGTACACGACTTTATGCGTACACTAAATGCAGTCAACGTACCATTATTTCATCTTCCTGTGCATGCTCAGTAGCCAGCATCTCCTTCTACTCTGAAAATTACACTCTGCACTGCAAGTTGTTTTTTAAATACTTGTGAGTAGGACAGCTAGAAATACTTCATTTAGAATGAAATGCAGAATAAATGCAGATCTAAGAGTGCAGAGTAACAAAAGATGTATAGCAGACTGACATCTTTCACAATTTGTTCTGTTCTAAAGCATCTTTCAGCTGAAAACAATAAGGATTCATGTCCCCAGTTCAAGCTGCTGTTTTCTTGTATTGTGCCCATAGTGATGGTCTGAAGTAATGTATTGCTCCATTCTGTTTTTCATTCTACAAACAGTAGCGTGGCTGTGCGAGTGCTGTCACTGTGGATTTCTTACTGATGGCGATTTAAAAACATGAATGAATTGAGTAAGATTGAAAACTGCTTGACCTAATTTAGTCTTGGTATCAGAAATTGTATCATTATCAGTTGAGCTTTGTCTGTTTGTAGGATGTAGCACGAATGAGATGCCATCCTATAATTCTGTCATTTCTTGGAGTGACATGAATAATTGAATCAAGAAGAATGTGACGGTGTCACCAGAGGAGTCCAAATACAAGCACTACACAAAATTATTTCAGTGTTGGGCTCACAGAGCAAAAGAGGAGGAAAGATTGAAGTGAAACTTCATTTTGGGGCACTAGGAAAGATGCACAGCATGAGAAACTACAGTTGTTTGAAATCTTATAACAGTAGATGTATTTCTCTTTACTGCTGCAGTATTCTTGAATGAAGGGATGTCCCATCCCAAGCAGCTCTTTGCTTGGCTAGTACTGAAAAGCTTGAAAAGGATCTTGTTTGCACCGTACATCCCGTTTATGCTCCTTGCACAAAACGTAGGGCATAAAAAGAATGTACTATGCAACTACCCAGAACTGAATTGCCCCAGGAGAGAACAGTCCTCATAGGATAGAGGAGTTTGTGCACATCCAGAAGGAAGAAAGGCAGAATAAAGAAGATGGTCTTGGAGGGGAGGTAGTGAATGCTGCAACAGTGAAGTGAAGGGCATCTACTGTTATGGTAAGATTTTACACAAGTGTACCATGTCCTTCTGCATCACTGCTGCAGTATTCTTGAAAGAAGGGAGAGTAAAAAAGCTCACAAAACAGAATGGGTGGTGGAAGGCTAAGAAGAGCCTTCAACAAACCAACCTAAAATGGTTTCAGCAAAACCTGCACTAGCCCTAAAAAAACATATCCAACTTATAATGCTTAGTAAGGGTATGCACTGAAGACCAAGTAGCAACTTCAAGGATGGAATTGGTGTCCAGCCCCTTAAAGAAAGCACCAGAAGAGGTAACAGCTTAGTAGAATGAGCTCTAATCAAAGCAGACAGAGACTAAAGAAAAGAATAACAAAAATAAATTACCTTAAATGTCCAGGAGGAGATGGTTTGTTTAGAAACACCCAAACCCGAAGACCTGGAATGAAAGGAAACAAAAAGCTGACCAGACTTACAAATAATGTAGTTTTACCCAAATAGTACATGAGCTGTCTGTGCAAATCCAAGGTGTACAGGACCCTCTCGGTAGCAGACTGAGGAAAAGGGAAAAAAAGAAGGGAGTTGTACCGACTGATTTAAGGAAAACTTGTTTACCACCTTGGGTATAAAAGAAGGATGAGTACGAAGGGACACCCTGTCCATGCGAAAAAACAAAAAAGGAGGAATGGCCATAAGGGCCTGGAGCTCAGAAACCCTTCAAGCAGAAGTAAGAGCCAGCAACAAGACAGTGTTCCAGGTACAATGTTGCAAAGAAGCAGAAATTGCAGGCTCAAAAGGAGCCTGATTCAATTTTCCAAAACAAAATTAAGGTCCCAAGGAGGAGGAATAGGTTTTCTTGGAGGCCTAATATGCAGGATGCCTTTAAGAAATTGTTTGACCTCAAAAATGAGAAGTCTGAGGAGGAGTCAAGGGCAGACAAGCAGAAATGGTTGACAAATGGACCTTCACAGAAGAATAGGCTAAGCCAGACAGGAACAACTCACACAAATAAGAGAGGACCATTGGGACCCCCCCCACTGAAAAAGGGTCCTGGTTAACAGCAGGATACCAGACCAGAAATCTCCTCCATTTGGACATATAAGATTTTCTGGTTGAGTGTTTTCTTGCCTCATGTAAAACCCTGAGCATGTTCTCAGGAAAGGAATCAAAACCCTATCACCCATAATATCAGCTGCAGAGTGGACAAGTGGGGATGGATGCGAGACCCCTTGTCCTGTGTGAGGAGATCCAACCAGTGAGGTAACTTGTGATGTTTGCCCATGGCCAGATGCATTAAGAGGAGGAACCAGTGCTGTCGCAGCCAAAAGGGACTCACTAGCAAGATTTTTGGGGAGTCCAGCTGAATCTTCTGTAGGACTCTTGGAAGTACAGGGAGAGGAGGGAAAGCATGAAGAAACTTCCCCTTCCATGGAAAGGATAGGGCATCTGTTTTTCAGGCCAGATGGCATGGCACTGTGGCTCGGAAGAGAGGACACTGCCTGTTCAGAGGGGAGGCAAAAAGATCTACCTGAGGAATACCCCACCGATGGACAGTGCCCAGAAACACGTCTCTGTGAAGCATCCTTTCGTGAACCTGTGTTTTGGACCTGCTAAGAGAGTCTGTTTACAAGATTGTGCTCTGAAGGAGTGTATACTGCCTGAACAGATAACTGGGAGCCACTTCCCAAGGCTGAAGAGCCATCCTGCAGAGAAGGTAAGATTTCGTTCCCCCCATCTTGTTGACATAACACATCACTGTATTGTTGTCTGTGCACATCTTTAAGATGCTGGGAGAGAATATAGGGTGAAAAGCCTGGAGGGCGACAATCAGAGTCCTCATCTCTTTGATGTTGATATGGTCTGATTTCTGATGGGGAGGTCAAAGACCCTGAACTTTCAAATGACCAAGAGATGGCCCCCACCCCATGTCTGAGGCATTGGTGAACAGCTCTTGACAAGGGACTGGAGGTTGAAAGGGCCGGCCTGGGTTGAGCGTGACCTATCGAATCCACAGCTCAAATTCCTTCTTGAGACAGAGAAGGAGAGGTACACTGAAAGACAGAGGGTGACGATGCTGCAGCCAAACCAACTTGAGGTACCATTGAAGCTTCTTTATATGCAGTCTGGCAAGAGGAAGCATCAGAATAGAAGAGGCCATGAATTCCAGAGCCCAAAGAAACTCCCTGGCTGGCATGGCAATAAGGAAAAGAAGAGACTGAAAGAAGACCATCAGCAACAATACCTTTGGAGATGGAAGAGAGGCCAGCAATGGCACCGTCTGAATCCTGCAACCCAGATGCACATGATCCTGAGAGGGAGACAAGATGGAGTTTGAAAAGTTGATAGTAAACCCCAGACTTAGAAGAAGAAAGATGGTGAACTGCAGGTCCTTCTACAAGCAACTGTGAGAAATTGAAAAGAAAACAAATCTGCACCAGTCTTACTCTCAACCATAAAACATTTTTGTTAAAAACACAGAAATGTAAGCGCTTTCGTGATAATTCCTACCACTTTCTCAGACAGATAAGTTATAAAAAGGAACAGTTCATATATCATTCTAAACAATCAGCTGATGTGCTTAAGCCACTTGCAGAACTAGCAGTACTTAAAGATCTCAAACAACTAAAATGTATTCATTAAATGCATATATAATAAAAACATATTAAACCATATTAAAAACAAGGTATAAGCCTCCAACCATTTAAAATGGATGTATAAGCAACATTGAAAAAACATCAAAATGTGCAAATTGCAGAAAATAAGATAATAATGTTGTCGTATTAAAATGCTTTAGACGGTGTGACTTTAAAAAAGGATTGAGATGGAGTCCCATTTAAACCTGGGGGCCTCTCAGCATTAAGTATAAGAATCCATTTTTGTTCAGCACTTTCGATGTAATTATCAAGGTCACCTCCTCAAATTAGGGTGTATAGCCTGAATAGCTAAAAATCTAAAGGTGTGTGTATGGTCCGTCTGTCTCACATGATTAGCTAGGGCATTATTCTCTTTTTGATTATTGATATCCCTTCTATGCTCAAGGATCCTGTCCTTTAGCATCTTGTTCGTTTTGCCCACATAATATTCATGGCACATTTGGCAGAAATAAAAATAAACTACATTGGTCGTACGACAGTCAGCATAACCAGAACATCTAATCGTAAATTGCCTGAAGCAACAGGTCATCCAGATGAGGAAAAATCTGAATGCCTTGGAGCCTACAGAAGGCAATCATAGGTGCTATGCATTTTGTGAGTACCCTTGGTGTAGTAGAGAGGCCAAAGAGCAAAGTGGAGAACTGAAAATGAGAGGAAAACACAGAGAAATTGAAAAACTTCCTGTTGAGAGGGTGAATAGGGATATGAAGGTAAGCATCTTTCAAATCCAAGGACACCAAAAAAGCCTTGGATAATAAAAGAGGAAACACATTTGAAGAGTAAGCATCTGAAAAGAAGGGATCTTGAGAAGGGTGTTGAGCAGAGACGGATCCAGCATTAGTCTCCAAGTGCTCTCCTTTTGAGGAACCAGGAACATCCTGTAATAAAAACCCTGTCCCACTTGGGAAGGAGGTGGATAGGTTGAATGGTCCCTTGGTTCAACAGGGACCCTGGAACCTCTGGGAGATGAGGCTACAACTCTTACCACACTTTTCGGCCACCAAACCAGGACCGAAACACTAAAGGTGGAGGAGTGTCAATATTCACCAAGGATATTCACACCACCAGGCTAGTTGGCCAACACAATGTGTCTGAAATTCTCCAAGTGCAACTAACACTAGGTAAGACTGCAGTCCAAATTGTAGCTTGCTACAGATCCCCCACCATACCCCAAGATTCTCACTACACCTTTCTAAACATACTGGAAAATATTAAGATAGAACCAAACACCCTAATACTGGGTGATTTTAACTACCCTGCCATTAACTGGGAAAACTACTCATGTCCCAACACCTTTGCGCAACGGTTCTTGGAATTCATAAATTCCAACGCCCTGGATCCAACTAATCCATAGTCCCACCAGGGGCTCCAATATCCTAGACCTGGTCATTACCAACATGGGAAATCAATGCTCCATACCTATGGTCACCCCCCTCGTTAGTCAGGTCTGACCATAAGCTAATCACCCTTAACATCCACATCCCACCCCCACCCCCAGTAAAGAAACCACCATAAAAAACTTCTCCAAAGCCAACTTCATGCTACTCAAGTCAAAAGTGACGAACTTCATGACACCCATGCAGACGGGAACTGAAAGTTCAACTGCTGAATCCTACACTAAGGCACTGTACGAGCACATCCACTCATGCATGAATCGTGCCATCCCAAATAGAACGAAAATGCTCTCATCCAAAAAAAGGAAGCCAATCTGGTGGTCCCCTGCCATAAACAAACTTTACAACAAAAGGAAGAAACTTTTGTAGAAAAGAGGAAAATCCCAGGATGCAAAAAACTCCCTTACTAGCCTCAGTAAGAAACTGAGATGCCTCATAAAATCCTCCAAAGCTAGTTACGAAAATAAAATTGCCAAAGATTCCAAAAACAACCACAAAGCATTCTATAACTATGTCAAAAATCTAAATGGCAATGCTCAGATCTGCTATGAGCTAAAACAGAATGGCATTAAATATACTGATCTGAAGGATATTGCCAATATCCTGGCAGATCGATTCAGTGCCAACTTCACCCCCCTCTCACCCCCTAAATGGCCCATCTCAATACCAGAAGATTGCCAAATTCCAGTAATAACAGCCACACAGGTACAAAACGCACTCTCTAAAGCCAAGAATACAGCATCCATGGGACCAGATGACATCCCGGCTGTGTACTACATGAACTACAATATGAACTGGCACCTCACCTAAGTGTCATGTTTAATCATAGCCTCACCTCAGGTTTCGTGCCCACTGAGTGGCGCAGAGCTACAGTTATCCCAATCCACAAGGGGGGATCCACCTTGGATCCCGGAAACTACCGTCCCATCAGTCTGACAAACCTTATCTGCAAGGCCATGGAGCGTATTATCATGGAACTTATAAACAAAGACATTGGCAACCTTCAAACACTGGACCCCACCCAGTTTGGGTTTGTGAAGGGCCGATCTTGTCTCCTGAACCTGATTGACTTCTTTGAATCAGTCTCCAGAGCCATGGGCAAGGGTAAGGTGGTCCACACAGCCTATCTAGACCTTGCCAAGGCCTTTGACACCATCCCCCACTCTGGAATCATAGATAAGCTTACTAAGTTGGGCATTAATCCCTATGTCACCCAATGGATTGCTAAATGGCTTACTGATAGAACCCACACTGTAAAAGTAGCCGACTCCAAATCCAGCTCCAGACAAGTGACAAGTGGAGTACCTCAGGGTTCAGTCCTGGGGCCTCTTGTTTGGCATCTACTTCTCTGAAGTACAGGTCAACACTAAGGGACTCTGGCTAACAAAGTTTGCAGATGACTGCAAACTGGGAGCCATTATTGAATCCCCAAATTATGTGGATACTCTACAAAAGGCCTTACAGAAACAGATGCTTGGTGCCAGAGCCATGGGCTCAAGCTCAATGCCAAGAAATGTATTGTTATCCCCTTTGGGAAAAAACATGTATCCATGAATTACCATATAGGTGGCAGTACACTAAACACAGAAAGTGTGATAAGAGACTTAGGGAGACAGGTGGACAGTGGTCTCACCTTCGATAACCACATCGCCACAACAGTCAGGAAATCCTTCTATGTGGCACACCTCATCATGAAGGGCTTTTCATCCAGAAAAAAGGAGGTCATTGTCCCACTGTACTCATCCCTCATTAGACCCATTATAGAATACAACGCCCCATTTGGTATGTACCTCTCAAGACATCTGCAACAACTGGAAAGGCCTCAGAAATACCTCACTAAAAGAATCACAGGCCTAAAGCAGATGCCCTACGCTGACCGCCTTAAAAAACTCCAGCTATACTCTGTCGCATATCGTCTACTCAGAGGCGATCTCTGCTTAACATACAAGGCCATGTCAAACCCAGAGCTGTTGGACATGCTACACTTAAAGAAATCCTAATCCCTCAGAGCTACACGCTCCAGGGATCTAAACCTTGTCATCACAATAAACAAAACATGCTGGAGGGATAGATTCCTGACCTAGAGACTCCCCAGACTCTGGAATAGATTGCCCATGCTTGACTGGTATCTGCGGAATCCCTCTAGGACCCCCCCCCA
This sequence comes from Protopterus annectens, assembly GCF_019279795.1. Lineage (NCBI taxonomy): Eukaryota > Metazoa > Chordata > Ceratodontiformes > Protopteridae > Protopterus > Protopterus annectens. The sequence goes on from NC_056739.1 coordinate 814,406,830, forward strand.
AGATAACAGTGGATGTTCTTCGTGTTTCACTGTTGCAATCATTACATTTGGGTAATCTGCTGGCAGGTTGCCCTCAGTCGGCCTGAATTCCGAAGTCTTGGGTCTGCTGTCTCCTCTTCCATGACGTCAGGTTGTCAAGGGTGTAAAACAAGCAGCTGACGCCATTTTCTTTAGTCTTTCTTGCTGTGCGGTGCCCGAAGCAGAAGCAGTTTGCAAGTGCCGGTTGGCCGATTCCTGAAATTTTCGAGTTTCAGAACTGAAGTCTTCACTAAAGCTAAGTACCCCGTTGGGGAAACTTTTTTCTTGCTCCATACCAATGTCAGGAAAAGTTAATTGTATTACTTGTGGGAAGCAAATACCTCATAAGGATTTTCTTTTATACTGTATTCCTTGCCTGGGCCCTGATCATAACATGCCTGGCTGTCGGTTTTGTGCTAGATTTAACCAACGCACTATTAAGCGTAGATATATTTTTGCCTCAAAATATTTTGGAAACAGATTTAACTACTTTAGCAATCCGACTAATGGAGTACACAAAAAAAACACAAAGAAAAGGACAGAGACAGACCGTCGAGGTCCAAAACCGACGATGAAGCTTCTCCTAAGCCAGTCACCGGTTCGCTGGTACTCTGTGAGGAGCTTTTGCAGCCCCTTATACCTGCTACTTTCGAGTCGCAGGCCCCTACCGAGACCCATGTGGAGTCCAGCACGCCGCGAGATTCTCAAAGTATTGTACCCATGGATGTCTCTCCCTCAGATGGGTCTGGAGCCACTGAGCAGGCACTGGCTTCTGAGGGTGTATTCAGGCCACAACATTTTTATATAAAACTGACACCAGCTTCAAAATCAAAGACAAAAGCAACTTCTAAAGCTAAAAAAAGATGCATGAGCCATGTGCACAGGCCTCTATGCCCAAAAAACAGATGATCAAAATGGCTGAAGACCTAATTACCTTGATCAGGGGTTCCCAACCCCCTCCTGATAAGAGGCCTAGGCAAGACACTGATTATGAATCTTCAGATCAGGTTTCTATTTCTTCTGATTCCTCTTCTGATCAGGAATTATCTATACCTCCCTGTGAGGATTCTGATGCAGAGGAATCTATCCCATCTGCATCACCTCCTGAGGATTATTCATTTGGAGAATCCTTGCATACTTTGAGGGAACATTTTCACTGGGAGAGTCAAGATTTCTCAGAATCAAAAAAAGAGGCTCAGGGATTTCCTTCTCCCTCAGCATAGGCCTTTAGCCATACCTCCTGTTTTAGACATTGTGGATGATATGTTTTCGGAGTCAAGCTTGACTCCAGACTCCTTACCTCCAGCTCCCAGCAAGCCAGACAGATATTACAGGGTCCCTGACTCGCACAAATTTTTATTTGGAAACCCTACTGCTGACCCTGAAACTATTTCACAGGGTCCAAAAGGTGTTAAGGCCTCAACAGCAAAAAATCCTATCCCCTCTGACAGAGATTCAAGGGCACTGGATAGATGGGGAAAGAAGGTTTATACATCTGCAACCTTGGCAATTAGGGCCTTGAACTACCAGTTTCATATGCTCCAAGTATCAACAACATGTTATGGGATTACTGAAACAGAAAATGATGTTGATTTCTGAATGTGCAGAAAATAAAGAATTGCAGGAATTATTGCATGCAGCAGAACAAGTTGGAAAGCATACTTTGCAATGTGGTTTTGATTCCTTAGAGACCTCCTGCAGGGCCGCAGTTACTGGATCTGTGATTAGTTGGCATGCCTGGCTAAAAGAGCAACATTTGCCTGATCATGCTAAAGCTAAATTGCTGGATGCACCTTTACAGCATGATACTCTTTGGTGTTAAGGCAGAAGAGGTTTTAAAGAAAATGGAAGACAAAGCGAAGTCTATGCAAACTATAAAAGACTTCTTACAAGTGCAGCCACCAAGATTCAGTAGACACTGGCCTACAAAAAATTGGTCCTTTCCTGTGTCCGATAGAGCTTAATGGGGCAAATCCAGGTGCCCTAAAGGTTCTGGATACCAGTCACAAGATTCTTACAGGTCAAAGCAATGGGGTGCTTCTACCTCCAAATCTGGAGGAAATAGAGCACGACCCCACAGTAAACAGTCTCAATGACTTCTCTCTGCCATCACCAAGCACTTACCTTTTGGCAGCACCCTTAGGGGGAAAATTAGCACTTTTTGCTCAAAATTGGCAGTTAATAACCCAGGACAAGTGGGTGCTAAACATAGTATCTCAGGGATACAGATTCTACTTCCATACTCTGCCAATGGCAAACGGTTGGCCAGATCTGCCAAAAAGTCAAGGGGCAGAGGCACAGAAACAGGTTACGTCCCTCATGGATATGGGGGCTATTCAGCCAGTATCAGAACAGGAAAAAGGACAAGGTTTTTATTCAAGACTGTTCTTGGTACTCAGAAAAGACAAGGCCTGGTGCCCAATACTGGACTTTTGAACACATACCTGGACATTCCAAAATTCAAAATGCTAACTTTGCAGCAGCTTCTGCCCATGCTGGGCAAGAATGCTTGGCTGGTGACATTAGACCTAAAAGAGGCATAACTGCATATCCCAATAAGGGAATCGTGCAGAAGATACCTCCGTTTCAAGGCTGGCTCTATGCATTACCAATTCTCTGCACTGCCCTTTGGCTTATCTACTGTGCCCAGGGTCTTTACAAAGTGTCTGGCACCAGTAATTGCATTTTGCAGACAAAAAAGTATATAAATTTATCCTTACTTGGACGACTGTCTCATTCAAGCAGAGAACAAGGACATTCTTCTTCAGCACCTGGCGTTTGTGAAAAGGCTTCTAACATACCTAGGGTACACAATAAACGAAAAGAAATCACAACTGGTACCCTCTCAAAAGATAACATTCCAGGGTGCAAGCTTGAATACAACTGCCCAGATGGCTTTCCTCACGCCAGACAAAGGCAACTGACTTCTTACTTCAAACTGATGGCAAGACAAACTCTGCAGGCTTTGGGGTTCATGGCATCCTGCATCCTACTGATTCCTTATGCAAGACTGCATATGAGGAAACTACAATGGTACCTAAAAAGTTTATGGAGTTAACATTGTCACAGTCTGGAAACAATGATTGCTCTCATTCCCTGCCTACAACAGGAGTTTCTATGGTGGGCAAAGGCATGTCACCAAAACATGGAACGGGCTTTCACTCTACCCCCTGCCAGCCAAACCTTAACAACAGACACATCAGATTATGCATGGGGGACCCACCTGGCGGGAAGATGCATTCAGGGCATATTGACCCCAAAACAAATGCATCCGCATATTAACCAAAAAGAGATGTTAGCTGTTCAAAATGCCCTGACAGCCTTCAAGGACTTACTTCATCCAGGACAACTACTGATAAAGCTGGACAACACCACGGTTATGTGGTATATAAACAAGCAGGGGGGACGCACTCATACCCCCTTTGCAGACTAGCTATGACACTGTGGGACACAGCCTTGACTTACCAAGTACATCTTCAAGCTCAATTCCTGCCAGGAAAGCAAAATACTCTAGCAGACGATTTAAGCAGAAACCTTATGGACCCTCACGAGTTGATGAAACTAGATCCACAAGTCTTCAGCATAAAGAAATGGGAGAGACCGGACATAGATCTGTTTGCCTCTCCTCAGAATTATCAACTGAAAAAATTCTGCACAAGGACTTATCACGGACAAGCATGGAAAGTGGACGCCCTATCCTTCAGTTGGAAAAACAGTTTACGCAATTCCTCCTCTGCCTCTTCTTCCCAAGGTACTACTAAAAGTCAGACAAGAGAAAGCAAAGATGATACTAATTGCCCCGCCAGTACTGGTACCCAATCCTAAGGAACATGTCTCAATTCCCAGCTTGGCACTTACCTCAAATACCTCACTTACTGTCCCAGCAAAACAATCCAATCCTGCACAATCAGCTCCAAACACTGAACCTGGCAGCATGGCTGATCATGTAGTTATTCAAACAACACCTCTCAGTAAAACTGTGATGGATGTCATTTTGGAAGCCAGAAGGCCTAGTACTAGAAAATCTTGTGCTGTTAAATGGAGGAGATTCTGTGCTTGGAACCAAGCACAAGGAACTGATGCAGCAGAGCCAAATATTCCTCAGAGTTTGCAATACTTGACTGAAATGCTTGACAAAGGCCCATCTTTTTCATAATAAAAATCCATGCCTCTGCCATATCGGCTCATTACAACACAGAGCCACCAATCTTTTTTTCATCCTTTACTAAAGCAGTACCTTAGAGGGGCTAAAAATTTAAGGCCTCCCAGAAGATTACCAATTCCTGCATGGGACCTCAGTTATGTGTTGGAAAAGCTCACCCTGCCTCCATTTGAACTAGCAGCTACTGTAGATCTAAAGTTCTTGTCATGGAAAACAGCTCTGCTCCTGGCAATTACTTCAGCAAGAAGAGTCTTAGATCTATAGGCCCTCATGGCTGTGGAGCCTTTTATCATTTCTTACCCAGACAGGGTGTCCCTGAGGACCAATCCTTCATTTATGCCTAAGGTGGTTTCCAGTGTGGCTGTTAGCCAAACTATTCATCTGCCAACGTTTTATCCAAATCAGTAGAACAAGGGGGAGAGGATTCTGCATTAATTGCACGTACACAGACAGCTAAGATCCTACTTGAGCAGGACTAAAGCTCTAAGAAAAACTGAGCAGTTACTAGTGACATATGTTGCAGGATCAGAGGGAAAGGCTATTTCAAAGCAGACTATTTCAAAGTGGATAAGCCACTGCATTCGTTTGTGCTACGTACACCATGGCAAACCTGTGCCCAAGGGTATTAGGTCTCATTCCACCAGGGCTGCAGCTACATCAGCAGCTTTTCTCAGAGTACCACCAACCAAAGACATTCTAGAGGCTGCTACGGAGTTCTGTTCACACTTTTTTACAAAGCACTGTCATTTGCCTCTCTAAGTCCAGGGCAGGCTTTGCCACTGCAGTTCTGCAGGGCCTTATAGCCGCCCCTAATGCTGTTTAGCTCCAGCCTCCCATCTGTAGCTTTGGGATTCTACCCAAATGTAATGACTGCAACAGTGAAACACTAAGAACGTAGTACAGTTGTGTACACTTACCATAAATGTATATGTTTGATTGTATTCACTGTTGCAGTCCAGGTTACCCGCCTGCCATCCCCCTTTTATTCTGGAGTTTTTTTCCTTTACTATCTTCTGCAACCTATGTGGTGTATTTGCTTGTAGACGAAGGTAAAGTTTGTATTGTTGCATGTATATATAATTTATATATGTGTGTGTCTGTGTGTGTGTGTGTGTGTGTGTGTGTGTGTGTGTGTATATATATATATATATATATATATATATATATATATATTTTTTTTTTTTTTTTTTTTTGCTACCCTTTTGGGGGGCACCTGACATCTGGGGCAAGAAAAACTAAAGAAAATGGTGTCGGCTGCTTGTTTTATACCCCTGATGACCTGACGTTATGGAAGAGGAGACAACAACTGACACAGGACCCAAAACTTTGGAATTCAGGCTGACTGAGGGCAACCTGCCAGCAGATTACCCAAATGTAATGACTGCAACAGTGAATACACTCGAACATCTACTTTTATGGTAAGTGTACACAACTGTACTTTCCCCTTTGACATCCAGAGCAGATGCCTGTAGAGCCTCAGAGGACGTGTGAAAACATAGATTCATGCTGGCCTCCAGCGGGGTCACAGCAGAGGAATCCAAAGTAAATACCGAATGACCTACAGAGCTATTACCTGCCAATAGAGAGACGTCCAGTGGAGGCTGGACAGCCAAAGAATCCGGACGAGACTTCTTGGCCCTCTTCTTACCAAGCGGGAGTATCTCGGGGTTAAAAGATTCCGCCATGGTACCCTGAGCTAACTGTCTAAGACGCTGGTTTTCAAGATAAATGGCCAGGGAAAACAAACGTCATTAGAATGTCTTGGGCACAAATGCCTTACAGATACTACAAGAGGTATAGTCGTGGGAAGCACCCAAACAAAAAGATACTGATCATGATGATCTTTATGGGGAATCTGCATCCCACACTGACATTTTCCCCCTCTTGGATGACATGAACTCTAGATAGTGATAAAAAACACAAGGCCAAGAAGGAAACTTTTAAAAGATAAAATAAAAATAAAAAATAACCCCAAAGGGGCACTTATCTGGTATTCTAAGAGGTCATAACAGCAACAAAGTTTCAAAACAACTGGCAACAATGGCGTTCAAACTGGCAGCAAAAGAAGTTCTGGGTAGTTGTGTCTGTACATCCCTTTTATGCAGTGCATTTTGTGCGAGGAGCATGAACAGGATGTACGGTGCAAAGAAGATTCTTTTCAAGCTTTTCAGTACTGGCCGAGCGACAGGCTGCCCGGGATGGAACATCCCTTCTTTCAGGAATTCTACAACAGTGATTTAGAAGGACATCTTGTGTGTGTGTGTGTGTGTGTGTGTGTGTGTGTGTGTGTGTGTGTGTGTGTGTGTGTGGTCCTTGTTAAGGTGGAAAATTGTGCATTGGAATTGTAGCTGTGCTGGGCTTTTATGGTAACATAATTTGACAGTCATCCTGGACCATGATGGGTTGTGGCTGGTCCATGTTTTTCAGTAACAGTTGGGTTGTGGCTTGTCCATGTTTTTCAGTAACAATACAGAGCTACTTTAACTGCAGTTCAGATGGCTTCATGTATTTTATATAAAATTATAACCATTGAAATTAGTTTAGCCCAACATCTTAAGCTGTTGAATGGAGTCCCACCTTGATTTAGTCACCAGCTGCCCCATTTGCTGTTTTTCTTTTCTCCTCACCTTTCTGTAAGATTGCTCTGAATGTATCCATGCACTCTGTGTGAGCGTGCGTGTGTGTGGGCGTGCGTGTGGGCATGTGTGTGTGTGTGTGGGCGTGTGTGTGGGCGTGTGTGTGTGTGGGCGTGTGTGTGTGTGGGCGTGTGTGTGTGTGGGCGTGTGTGTGTGGGCGTGTGTGTGTGCGTGTGCATGTGCGTGTGTGCGCTTGTGTGTTTGCACATGAGCATGTGTTAGTTTGCTTTATTATTACGTGATGTGTTGCACAAGTGGGGAATGTGCAGGTAACAAAAGCAGTGCTTTTTTTTTTTTTTGTTCATTTTTGCTTTCAGTTTACAGTTTGAGATTGACCAACTAAGTTTCAAACTCTGGGATATGAGAAAAACATTTTTATAATGTTTTGAAGAGTATATAGATGTCTTTTGGCTGGCAAAAAAACAGGACCATGACTTGTTAGGCTGTTTGGCCTGAAAATGGGAAGCTTTTGGATAGGTGCTGTGTATGTTTGAATTTAGTGTATTATCAATGACTGAAGTGAGGCTTCTTTCTCTTACCCCCCCCCCCAAGTTTTGCATTCTGCTCATTTTAATTTATATTACCAGAGGTAGAGTTCTTCTTTACTCATTTATTTCCTCCTCATCTTCATGAGTAAATAAGAGTGCACCCTGTTCATTCCAGTTGTAATTCTGAAGTAAACCTTTGCTTGTCTGTTCTTCATATTATAATAAAATCGCAAAATCCAAAACATACACAGGAGCAAGGAAAGGCAGTCCACAAATGCGAAAAAATTAATACAGTTCCAAAATTCAAAACGAACTCAAAAACAGGTGCGAGTACAGATAAAACCTTTTATTCGAACAAATAGTAAGCGCTTTCACCCTGAGGCTTCATCAGACTGTAAAACAATAAAAACTTCTGTGCTTATAAAGAAAGCAGTACAACTAATTAAACAATTAAGTTCATAAAAATCATTGATTGCAATTAAACATTTAAAGCAGCAAGCACACTTATCATGAGTAATAAATATATACATATACTAGCACTCCTTCACAAAATTAATATTAAAAAACATCTTAATTAAACAGATAAAAACAATTCAAAAACTAAACCCTAGCATTATGCTTAGGTTTAAACAGTCTTCTCTTACGTAAGAAGGGTTGTAAACATACTTTATCATTCAATCCTGGCGGTTTATCCGCTCTACAGCGGATAATCCAACGCATTTCACATTCCTCAGTATAACTATCTATATTGCCCCCTCTACCACTGGGTACAAAGCTTTGCATAACAAAAAACTTAAAATTATGTGTCAGCCCATACTGCTTACAGTGTTTGGCCAACGCATTTTGTTCAGAGCCAATCCTAATATGGTATACATGCTCCCTAATACGTTCACATAACTGGTGATTCGTTTTACCTATATAAAATTATGTGCATTGTACACATCTAGCAAAGTACACTACATTTTAACTCCAACAATTAGTTTGAGTTTTAAAATAATAATTATAACCCGTCTTCGGATGTTTGAACACATTTCCAGTGTCAATGTATTGACATTGTCTACAGGAATTGCAAGGGACAGTGTTATAAGTGGTAGTAGTGTGTTCAGTATTCAAACTACCTGAATAAAAACACAACTTCTGTTTCAAATTCATCTTGTTCTTATACAAGAACCTTGGTTCGTGACCCACTACACTACCTATATCTTCATTTAATAATAGAGTGTCCCAATGCTTCATAACGATACTCCTAATGACATCTATATCGTTTGTAAAATACAACGGTACTTTCAGTCCATCCACTTCTCTCGGTGATGTATCAAATACACCATCCCCATTTTCCGAGAAATAAGGACAAGCTCTAGTAGTTCGTAGGTCATTGACCATAGAAATTGCTTTGTCCACTTCTATCTGCTTATAGCATCTTTCTTTGAATCTTTTTCTAAGTTCTGATACCTCATATTCATAACTTTCATCTAATGGATTCAACCTAGAAGCTCTCATCATTTGTCCTTTAATAACATTTTTAAAAACATAACTAGGATGCATGCTATGTCTATGAAGAAGATTGTTCCTATAACATGTCTTCCTATGCACAGAAGTGTTCAACAAACCACTATCAAGTCTCAAAATATTTACATCAAGAAACGATATATTAGAAGTGGAGTAACACAATGTAAACTTCAGAAACACTGTCAGATTATTCATACTTGCTACAAAATCTAACAGGCTGTTTTCATCACCTCTCCAAATCAGGAAGAGGTCATCCATGAAATGCCTGTAAAAACCTACATGATGTTGAAAGGTGGCAAGTGGAAACAACAATTCTTCTTCCCAATCTGACATCACTATATTGGCGTAGCTATTGGCACAAGGAGTGCCCATAGCTTCGCCATCCCTCTGTAGAAAAACTTCTTCATTAAACACAAACACGTTGTTGTGTAACACTGTTTCCAAAAATAGTGCTAAAAAGTCAACCATTTCATTATCTAAACTTGATTTTCTATTCAAGTATCGTTGTACCGTAGCTACACCTAGGTCATTCGGAATAACAGTAAACAAACTGACCACATCCAGTGTTACCATAACATAAAACTCATCATCTCTTAAAGTTCTAGTGTAGCTATACAGATCTAATAAAAACTGCTTACTATCTTTAAGAATCACATTGTTAGCATCAACAATGGGTCTCAAATAATACTCCAGATAAATCGAAAAGGGTTCTGTAAGCCAACCCTGGCCTGACACGATGGGACGTAGAGGAGGATTCGAGATTGATTTATGAATTTTGGGTAAACCTTGAATTACTGGTATACACGGATTATTTACCCTAAGATATTTAAACAGGTCCAGAGTAATATTACATCTTCACTTGGCCGAGGCAGAATTTTAATACTGTTGCTAATAGTAATTCTGAGCAAGCACCTATTGTTGTAAACAAACCGGTGATTTGTTTAAATGTAAATGGAGGTGAAAATGTTGAATTAAATGGCTTAGAAGATGATAGGCCTTGTAATGTAGAAGCTCAGGTACAGAATGGTGATTTGGTCAATGTATGTAATGAAGCTGTTTTAGATAAGAGTATTAGTAATGTTGCATCTCAGCCTACTCGTTCTAAGGAGGAACCTGTTGTAAGAAGGAAAGTAGCCAATACAAAAAATTTTGGAAGTACTGATTGTCGAAGCCCTTTCCCGATAGATCTATTCACTCAGCACGGGAGACAAAGATCTGTAAGCAGGGGAAGACAGAAACGGAAGGGGTCGGGGGGAGATTACTCGGGCCCCACTTTGAAAAAGATGTGGGAGAGAGTGGATCCTCATTAGTGGTTAATCTTTCTAAAAGAGTTTTGAATAATTATGAATGACAGGTACTCAACAAAGGATTGAGTTTTATACCTAGTGCAGGCAGTGACTTAACAGATGTTATTTTAGATGTTAAAATGTATGTAAGGAGAGTACAACTATGTCTAGATTTTGGTAACGCTACTGGTATGGGTAATGGAAATGAGCCTTGAAATTTATTTCGCGTACCTAGTACTTTCACACCGATATTGCACCCTTTATTGGACACTTTTTCAGGGTTAGTGAAGAATGACATATATGAGTACTTAAACAAAGGTCAGAGTCGTAGGAATAGACATGTAAAACATAATCTATCATTTTTACAGAGGAGAGCACTACAGGAATTGAGTCAAGATAAGACGATAATAGTTAGACCTGCTGACAAAGGAGGTCCTATTGTGTTATTGGATCGTAGTAACTATTTTGAGAATATGAGGAAAATGTTAGATGAGGGGACTTTCTATGTTAGGACTAATATGCAGGAAGTAACTAATAAAGTCTTTAGGGTCTATGATATGTTGGATGACTTGGTTAAAAGGCGTAATATTACTCTGGACCTGTTTAAATATCTTAGGGTAAATAATCTGTGTATACCAGTAATTCAAGGCTTACCCAAAATTCATAAATCAATCTCGAATCCCCCTCTACGTCCCATCGTGTCAGGCCAGGATTGGCTTACAGAACCCTTTTCGATTTATCTGGAGTATTATTTGAGACCCATTGTTGATGCTAGCAATGTGATTCTTAAAGATAGTAAGCAGTTTTTATTAGATCTGTATAGCTACACTAGAACTTTAAGAGATGATGAGTTTTATGTTATGGTAACACTGGATGTGGTCAGTTTGTTTACTGTCATTCCAAATGACCTAGGTGTAGCTACGGTACGACGATACTTGAATAGAAAATCAAGTTTAGATAATGAAATGGTTGACCTTTTAGCACTATTTTTGGAAACAGTGTTACACAACAACGTGTTTATGTTTAATGAAGAAGTTTTTCTACAGAGGGATGGCGTAGCTATGGGCATTCCTTGTGCCAATAGCTACGCCAATATAGTGATGTCAGATTGGGAAGAAGAACTGCTGTTTCCACTTGCCACCTTTCAACATCATGTAGGATTTTACAGGCGTTTCGTGGATGGACCTCTTCCTGATTTGGAAAGGTGACGAAAACAGCCTGTTAGATTTTGTAGCAAGTATGAATAATCTGACAGAGTTTCTGAAGTTTACATTGTGTTATTCCACTTCTAATATATCGTTTCTTGATGTAAATATTTTGAGACTTGATAGTGGTTTGTTGAACACTTCTGTGCATAGGAAGACATGTTATAGGAACAATCTTCTTCACAGACATAGCATGCATCCTAGTTATGTTTTTAAAAATGTTATTAAAGGACAAATGATGAGAGCATCTAGGTTGAATCCATTAGATGAAAGTTATGAATATGAGGTATCAGAACTTAGAAAAAGATTCAAAGAAAGATGCTATAAGCAGATAGAAGTGGACAAAGCAATTTCTATGGTCAGTGACCTACGAACTACTAGAGCTTGTCCTTATTTCTCAGAAAATGGGGATGGTGTATTTGATACATCACCGAGAGAAGTGGATGGACTGAAAGTACCATTGTATTTTACAAACGATATAGATGTCAGGAGTATCGTTATGAAGCATTGGGACACTCTATTATTAAATGAAGATATAGGTAGTGTAGTGGGTCACGAACCAAGGTTCTTGTATAAGAACAAGATGAATTTGAAACAGAAGTTGTGTTATTATTCAGGTAGTTTGAATACTGAACACACTACTACCACTTATAACACTGTCCCTTGCAATTCCTGTAGACAATGTCAATACATTGACACTGAAAATGTGTTCAAACATCCGAAGACGGGTTATAATTATTATTTTAAAACTCAAACTAATTGTCGGAGTGAAAATGTAGTGTACCTTGCTAGATGTGTACAATGCACATCATTTTATATAGGTAAAACGAATCGCCAGTTACGTGAACGTATTAGGGAGCATCCATACCATATTAGGATTGGCTCTGAACAAAATGCGTTGGCCAAACACTGTAAGCAATATGGGCTGACACATAATTTTAAGTTTTTTGTTATGCAAAGCTTTGTACCCAGTGGTAGAGGGGGCAATATAGCTAGTTATACTGAGGAATGTGAAATGCATTGGATTATCCGCTGTAGAGCGGATAAACCGCCAGGATGGAATGATAAAGTATGTTTACAACCCTTCTTACGTAAGAGAAGACTGTTTAAACCTAAGCATAATGCTAGGGTTTAGTTTTTGAATTGTTTTTATCTGTTTAAGATGTTTTTTAATATTAATTTTGTGAAGGAGTGCTAGCATATGTATATATTTATTACTCATGGTAAGTGTGCTTGCTGCTTTAAATGTTTAATTGCAATCAGTGATTTTTATGAACTTAATTGTTTAATTAGTTATACTGCTTTCTTTATAAGCACAGAAGTTTTTATTGTTTTACAGTCTGACGAAGCCTCAGGGTGAAAGCGCTTACTATTTGTTCGAATAAAAGGTTTTATCTGTACTCGCACCTGTTTTTGAGTTTGTTTTGGATTTTGGAACTTTATTAATTTTTTCGCATTTGTGGACTGCCTTTCCTTGCTTCTGTGTATGTTTTGGATTTTGTGATTTTATTATATTGGACTTGGTATCTCAGGAGCAGTCTTCCTGTTGTGGTTTTTGCTAGTTTCTGTTCTTCATATTATGTTTAAGACGAGCAAACTCCTTGTGCATGCCAGCAAAAACTGCTTTACTGCTGTAAATGGAGGTATTTACTAAAATTCATGTGCTGTAGTGCACCCTTGTAGGACGAAAATTTTAGCAGTGCTCATCTTGAAGCAAATCATAAGGACTTGGGCTTGTTCATGTTCAATGCAAATGCTGCTAGTATGGATAAAGAAAATGGCCCCACTACGCATAGTACATATAGTGTCATGTGCCTTACACTGACCTTGTATATAAATGTGTTGCCAGGTTGACTCCTTGCAGTGTTATGCACAGCGGCTGTTTAGTATGCAGATGTTCACCGTGTTACACTGCTGCAGTCATCACACTTGGGGTTATCCTGCTGACAGGTGGTCCCGCAGTTGGCCCAAGTTCCAAAGTCTTGGTCCAGCGTCGGTTGCTGTCACTTCTTCCCTGACGTCAGTGCGCCAGGGGTATACAAGATGCAGCCGACGCCATTTTCTTTAGTCTTTCTTGCTGCTCGATGCCCTATGCAAAAGCAGTTCGCAAGTGCTGGTCGGTCGACTCCTGAGATTTTCATTCTGAATCCAGAACCGAAGTCTTCTACAAAGCTAAGTACCCCATTGGGGAAACTTTTTCTTGCCTCAGACCGATGTCAGTAAAAGTTAATAATTGTATTTCTTGTGGGAAGTAAATACCTCATAAGGATTTCCATTCCTATTGTATCCCATGCCTAGGCCCAGACTACGATGTTACTGGTTGTCGGTTTTGTGCTAGGTTTAACAAGCGCACTATTAAATGTCAGTTTGATTTTGCCCAACATTATTTTGACAGAAAATTCAATTACACCATGCCGTCTGAACAACTGACGACCGGAATACACAAAAAGCGCAAAGACAAGGACAGGCATCCGAGGCCCAGAACTGACGACGAAGCCTCTGCTAGGCCAGTCGCCGGTTCTCCGGTTTTCAGCGAGGCACCTTCGCATCCCCTGACGACCGCTTCTTTGGAACCACAGGCTGCCTCTGACTTCCACATGGAGATGGCTGGGCCTTCGGATACACCAGACTTGAGACCTACCGAGACTAACCCTTCTGTGGGCTCCGGAGTAGCTGAAAAACCCGCAGCTTCAGAGGGTGTTTTCAGGCCTACTCAGTTAACCATTAAATCTTCTGCTAAATCTAAACCAAAGAAACAACTTCAGCATTCGCCAGCACAGGCCTCCATGCCTAAGAAACAGATGCTCAAAATGGCCGAAGACCTAATTACTCTGATCAGGGGGTCCCATCCTCCTCCTGATAAAAGGCCTAGACAGGATGCAGACTATGACTCATCTGACTAGGTGTCCATCTCCTCAGATTCAGCCTCAGACTTAGGATACTCTTTACCCCCTTATGAGGATTCTGCTGCTGAGGAATCCATTCCTTCAGCCTCTCCACCAGAGGACTACTACTTTGGGGAAACCTTACATACCATGCGGGAGCTTTTCCATTGGAATGGCCAGGATTATTCTGAATCCAAGAAAAGGCTCAGAGATTTCCTTTTATTACCTCAACACAGACCCCTTGCTATTCCACCAGTGTTAGATATTGTGGATGATGTGGATGCTGAATCCAGCTTAAATCTTGATTCCTTACCTCCAGCTCCAGTTAAGCCAGACAGATATTACAGAGTCCCTGACTCTCACAAATTCCTTTATAAAAGCCCTGTTGCTGACCCTGAAACTATTTCCCAGGGTCCCAAAGCGGTAAAGGCCTCTACAGCAAAAAATCCAGTCCCCTGTGATAGAGATTCCAGGGCATTAGACAGATGGGGAAAGAAAGTATACACATCTGCAACTTTAGCAATGAGAGCACTAAATTGCCAGTTTCACATGCTTAAATATCAGCAATATTTGATGTCTCAGTTGAAACAAAAAATGCTTCCAAATTCAGATCTTCCTAACTATAGGGAAATGCAGGATTTATTGCATGCAGCTGAACAAGTGGGAAAACATACTTCGCAATGTGGTTTTGATTCCTTAGAGGCCTCCTGTAGAGCAGCAGTTACAGGGTCCGTCATTAGAAGGCATGCTTGGTTAAAAGAACAGACCTTACCAGATCATGTTAAAGTAAAGTTATTGGATGCACACTTGCAGCAGGATGTTTTATTTGGAGTTAAGGCAGAAGAGGTATTAAAGAAAATGGAGGATAAAGCAAAATCTATGCAAACGGTGAAGGATTTCTTACAGGTTCAGCCTCCTCGATTTAGCAAAAATTGGCCAACAAAGAATTGGTGGTCCTTTCCAGTTTCAGACAGACCTCAAAGGGGCAGATACAGACGTCCAAGAGGCAGAGGACATCCACAAGGTACTTACAGGCCTCGACAATGGGGTACTTCAACCCAGAAAGAAGGGGAAGATGGGCCTCAACCTTATAAAAAACAGACCCAATGACTTCCCACTACAGCTGCCAAACATCTCTCTCTTGGCAGCCCCCTTGGGGGGAAAAATGACACTTTTCAGTCACACTTTGCATTTAATCACCAAAGACAAATGGGTTCTCAATATTGTGTCTCAAGGTTACAGGTTCCACTTTCACACTCTGCCAAGGTTAAAAGGAATGCCAAATCTGCCACCAAATCAATGGGCAGAGGCTCAAAGGCAAATTACAGCACTTATGGACATGAGAGCTATTCGAAAGGTACCAATACAGGAACAAGGACAAGGATTTTACTCAAGACTCTTTCTGGTTCCTAGAAAGGACAAAGCCTGGAGGCCCATTCTGGATCTTTCTTCTCTAAATACTTGCCTGGATGTTCCAAAATTCAAAATGTTGACACTACAGCAGCTTCTTCCCATGCTGGGCAAGAAAGCTTGGCTTGTAACATTGGACCTCAAGGAGGCATACCTACATGTCCCTATCAGACAAGATTGCAGAAGATACCTCAGATTCTTAGCAGGTTCAATGCACTACCAATTCTCTGCACTGCCCTTTGGCTTATCTACTGCGCCCAGGGTCTTTACAAAATGCCTGGCACCAGTAATTGCATTTTGTAGACAAAAAGGAATTCAAATTTACCCATATTTGGACGACTGCCTT
Source organism: Protopterus annectens (assembly GCF_019279795.1). NCBI lineage: Eukaryota > Metazoa > Chordata > Ceratodontiformes > Protopteridae > Protopterus > Protopterus annectens. Next base: position 814,422,775 of record NC_056739.1, read on the forward strand.
ATTCAAGCAGAGAGCAAAGACATTCTTCTAAAGCATCTGGCATTTGTAAAAAGACTGCTAATTTGCCTAGGGTACACAGTAAATGAAAAGAAATCAAAACTAGTGCCCTCACAAAAGATAATATTCCTGGGTGCCAGCTTAAATACAACGGGCCAGATGGCTTATCTCACGCCAGACAAGCAAAGACAACTGATTCAATATTTCCAACTAATGGCAACAAAGACTCAACTCCCTGCAAGAAAAATTCTGCAGGCCTTGGGTTACATGGCATCTTGCATACTACTAATTTCATATGCAAAACTGCATATGAGGAAACTACAATGGTACCTAAAGAGCATCTGGTCTCAACACTGTCACTGTTTGGAAACAGTAATACCACTTATTCCTTGCCTTCAACAGGAGTTTCGATGGTGGGCTCAAGCCTGTCACCTCAACAAGGGACAGCCTTTCACTCTACCGACAGCCAGGCAAACACTGACAACAGATGCTTCGGATTACGCCTGGGGAGCACACATGGCAGGAAAATGTATTCAGGACAAGTGGAATGCAGAACAAAGGCATCTTCACACCAATCAAAAAGAGATGCTAGCTGTACAAAATGCCCTTATAGCTTTCAATGACCTTCTGCATCCAGGACAACTTCTTCTAAGGACAGACACCACAGTTATGTGGTACATAAACAAGCAAGGGGGCACTCATTCATATCCCCTCTGTAGACAAGCCATGACCTTGTGGAACACAGCTATAACCTATCAAGTTCATCTGCAAGCGAAATTCCTGCCAGGAGAGAAAAACACACTGGCAGACGACTTAAGCAGAAACATCATGGATCCACACGAGTGGAAATTAAATCCACAAATGTTCAGGATGATAACACAGAAATGGTGGAGCCCAGACATAGATCTGTTTGCATCCCCAATGAATTGCCAGCTACAGAAAGTCTGCATAAGGACTTGCCACCCACAAGCATGGAAAGTGGATGCCCTCTCATTCAGCTGGAAAACCTACAAATGTACGCTTTCCCACCACTGCATCTCCTTTCAAAGGTACTCATAAAAGCCAGACAAGAAAGGCCAAAGATGATCCTGATTGCCCCAGACTGGCCACGCCAGCACTGGTACCCAATCTTAAAGAACTTAGCACAGGGACCACCATGGATTTTGCCTCAAATCTCACAACTTCTGACTCAGCAAAACAGTCAGATACTGCACGGCCAGCTCAAGACTTTAAACCTGGCTGCATGGCAAATTCCTTAGTCAAGCAAACAATGCCTCTCTCCAAAGCTGTTATAGATGTCATTCTGGAGGCCAGAAGGCCTAGTACCAGGAAAGCATATTCGGATAAATGGAAGAGATTCTGTGCCTGGAACCAGGTTCACAACCTGACTCTCTTGTCCCAAATATTCCTCAGATACTACAATACTTGACTGAGATGCTGGGCAAGGGCCTCTCCTTTTCATCCATTAAGATCCATGCCTCTGCCATCTCTGCCAATTACAACATGGATCCACCTATTTTTTCTCATCCTTTGGTAAAACAGTACCTCAGTGGGGCTAAAAACATAAGACCACCCCGTAGAGCACCAACTCCAACTTGGGATCTCAACTTTGTGTTGGAGAAATTAACCTTACCTTCTTTTGAGCCAGCTAACTCAGCAGACTTAATATATGTCTCTTGGAAAACTGCTCTGCTCCTGGCAATAACCTCAGCACGAAGAGTTTCAGAATTGCAGGCACTAATGGCAGTGGAACCCTTCATCATATTCCACCAAGACAGGGTGTCTTTAAGAACAAACCCTACTTTTATGCCAAAGGTGGTATCAAGTGTGGCTCTAAACCAAACCATTCACTTGCCAATTTTTTATCCAAATCCGCAGAATAAAGGGGCGAGACTACTGCATTCCTTGGACATACACAGACAGTTACGCTTCTACTTGGACAAAACTAAACTTTCAGAAAAACTGAGCAGTTGTTTGCATCATATGCTGCAGGAACACAGGGAAAATCCATTTCAAAACAGACCATTTCAAAATGGATAGGCCATTGCATATGTTTCTGCTATACACATCATGGGAAAACTGCACCTAACATTAGGTCTCATTCTACCAGGGCAACAGCCACTTCAACTGCCTACTTCAGAGGAGTACCTACCAAGGACATTTTGGAAGCAGCAACTTGGAGTTCTGTACATAACTTCACCAAGCATTACCATCTGCCTCTCTACTCCAAATCCAGAGCTGGCTTTGCCACTGCAGTTCTGCAGGGCCTTATAGCCACCCCTAATGCCTTGTAGAACCAACCACCCTACCTCTGCTTTGGGATTCTACCCAAGTGTGATGACTGCAGCAGTGTAACATGATGAACATAGTATAGTTTTGTACGTACCATAAATGTAGATGTTCGAGTGTAAACACTGCTGCAGTCCAGGTTACCCTCCCTCCTTCCCCTCTTACTTGCTGTTACGTACCCTAGTATTCTACCCTTTGCTGCCTATGGGAAGTATTTACTGGTAACAGAAAGTATTTGATTGCTTTTCTTATGTATGTTTTATTAGCAATTTACATTGCCTACCGTTTTGGGGGCACCTGACATCTGGGGCAATAAAAACTGAAGAAAATGGTGTCAGCTGCATCTTATATACCCCTGGGGCACTGACGTCAGGGAAGAAGCGACAGCAACTGATTCCGAACCAAGACTTTGGAACTCGGGCCGACTGCAAGACCACCTGATGGCAGGATAACCCCAAGTGTGATGACTGCAGCAGTGTATACACACTCCAACATCTACATTTATGGTAGGTACAAAACTGTACTTTTTTCATCTGTTTAGTGTTCTATGGGTAACTTGGGTATGGGTCCCCTGTGAATAGAAATTGCATAATATATCGCTGTAAAATTTTTCTACATTTAACCAAGAAAACTGTTCTATTGTTCAGGGAAAATAAAGTGTAATATTGGTTTATATGTTAGACTTAATTACTTAACAAAAAACACTGTGCCAGCTTGCGCGTCATTAGTAAATAACAAATACAGTTTCTGAATATGGCCAGCTAAGAAATTAATTCAGTGTAAAAGTGTTTTAGCAGTTGATACTGATATTCATGACAGTATGTTTGTCCGGACACCTGGTTATGATTTTAAATCAAGTGATTTACATTAGCACTGATTTGATGAATGTACCATAGCCTAGGCTTCTTTAGATTTAGGGAGGTCATGTTTGGTGGAATGTATTCATAAGTTAATTGCCACAACCTTTTGCTTACATTTGGAGTCTTTCCACCAAGTTAAATGCAGTCAACATTCATTGGCTGATTTACAACTTGATAAGTACATGTTTCGCTGCCTACAGGGGACACTGTTCACATGCGTCATGAAATGCTTTTAACCATTTTCTGTATGTACCACGTCAGGTTCTTTAAAGATGCCCAGAGCATGTACTTACTGTATTAAGCTTTAGATGAGGTTGCCTTTGCTTGAGGGTTTAACCATGTTGTTGTAAGTTATATTGATATCTCTCTAAAAAATTATCTTTCCTAAGAATTGTCCAAGAGCTTTGTATTATTTAGAGCAGGTATGTTTGCAGTGAAATTGGTCCTTGTGTCAGAACTGTGTCCTTATCCATTTCACTCCCTTCACAATTGTGTTCCTTATGTTGTTCAATTTTAACCCATTTTTCTTTATTAACCTTTATTCCTCGTACAACACTACTTTGAGTCCCCAGGTTTCTTTCCTTTGAATGAGCAGTCAGCAATGTGTTGAATCACATTTTCTGTATACATGCCTTGTTTTCAGTATCTAATGTGGTATTTGGTGATGAATGAAATATCCAATGTAATTATGTCCAGGTGAAATGCTTGTCTTAATAATTGAAGGTAAATTTCTAATGAGTCTCCTGATGTTTCTTGTCAGGGAAAAAATCCAATTGGGAGGTCAAGATCACAGAACCCATTTATCCTTGGAAGCAGTTGTTGCTACTGTCTGGGAAAATATTAACTATAGTCATTCTCCATATATTGTTTTGCCTTTTGGTTGGCCACAGACTGTAATGTACTTGAGAGTATATTCTCCATGTAATGTTTGCCATCTTAATTCTTTATTTTATTATTTTTTTGTATTTTATCACTGTTTTAGTCCCTCTAAGCATTTACTGTTCTTTAGGAAAGAATATTTTTTTGTACTGGTGGGGACAGGTCATTCTTTTTGTGCTGCACTCACTGTCTCATTCTCTATTTTTTTTATTGTCTGTACAAATTTGTTTTCTTGTATCACTTTACTGATGACGTGAAAGTCTACTTCATTGTTGGCATTATAGTTTTTATTTTTTTGCCTAGAGTACTTTATGGGCACTTAAAATGTGATTTGACATTGAGAGCCCTACTTAAGGGATTCTGTTTTGGGATATGTCATCCACCCCTGGTAACTGTCATATTGACAACACACCCCTGAGCATTAGCCCAGTAGTCGGGGACTTTGAGACGCACATATAAACAGTAATCTAGCCTTTGACCTTCATGTGTCTACAATAGTAAGGAAATCATTCTATGTTGTGCAACTTATAAACAAAGGTATGGCATCTAGGTCCAAGGAGGTCATTGTTCCACTGTATTTAGTACAATGCCCCCTTTGGTATGTACCTAACCAGGCATGTCCAACAATTGAAATATCCACAGAGGTTCCTTACTAAAAGATTAAAGGGTATAAGTAACATGTCCTGTGCCTACCACCTCAAAGATACATCCCTGTGTTCTGTCTCCTACAGGCTGTTGAGGGAAGATCTATGCTTAGCATACAAGGTATTGTCAGACCCCACCCTGCTGGACCTCCCACATAACTGCAAAACAGACAACACCAGAATTACCAGATGTTCTTCATGTTTTACTGTTGCAGTCATCACCTGTGGGGTTATCCCTGCTGTGGTAGCCCTCGGCTGGCCCGAATACCAGAGTCAATGTTTTTCTGCGTCGGGTGCTGTCGCTTGCTGTCTGACGTCAGGTCATCAGTGCTATAAAGGAAGGCAGCTGACGCCATTACATCAGTCTTTCTTGCCGTGGGGCCTGTAGCAAAAGCAGTTCACAAGTGTGCTGGTTGGTTGCTTGCTACTAGAGGTTGAATTACAGCTGAAAACGTCTAAAGCCAAGTACCATGTTGGGGATTCTTTTTTCTTGCCCTAACTGATATCTGAAAAAGTTAACAATTGTCTCGCCTGTGGAAAGCAAGTACCACACTGAGACTTCCATTCATTCTGCGTCACTTGTTTAGGCCCAGACCACGAATTCCCCCGTTGCCGGTTTTGTGCCTTGTTTAACACGAGAACCATTCGTCACAGAGCTGTTATTGCAGCCAGGTATTTTTGGTCCAAAATGGTGTCCATCAGCCAACATTCCATAGACTTTCTGAAAAAACGCAAGAATAAAGATAGAGGCAGACCACACAATGCAAAGCTTTCCGATGACTCTACCGCTAACCAGGTCGTCAGTTCTCCGGAATCCAATGAGGCGCCTTCGCAGCCCCTGATGCCCGATTCGATACCTTTGCAGGCCTCTACTGAGACCTTTTCGGGGTCTGGTATGCCACAGAAATCCTCTTCATCGTGTGAGCCTTTGGTTGTCTCTGCCTTGATTGGGTCTGGAGCCGCAATGCAGGCACTGGCTTCCGAGGAGATTTTTTGCACTACCGAAGTTAGACAAAAAACGATTTCTTCTCCTCCAACTACTGTTTCTCTCAGACCGTTGGATACTCTTGAGCCTAGAGGCAAGGCCACTCCTAGGAAAACTGTCTAGCCACCATTTTACCCCTACTCCACCACCTCAAGCTCAAATGCTTAAAATGGTAGAGGATCTTATCACCGTTATCAGGGGTAGTCATGCCACTCTTTCTAAAAGAAAAAGAGACCCTTCTCTTGAAATACTAACAGAACAAGATTCTGAGGAGTCTGATTATTCAGAGTTTGAAGAGGAACAATAACCTCTGACTGCTTATGAAGATTCAGATGTAGAGGAATCCATTCCTTATACTTCCCCACTAGAAGATATTTCCTTTGGGGAAACCCTTCACACCCTCCGGGAACATTTCCACTGGGAATCCCAGGACTTCCCTCAGTCTGAGAAAAGACTGAGACAGTTTTTAGACCTGCCCCAGCATGGACCCTTGGCCATCCCTCCAATCTTAGAGGTGGTTGATGATGTCTACCATGAATCCAGTTTAACTCCTGACACCCTCCCACCTGCTTCCAGAAAACCTGACAGGTATTACAGAGTACCAGATTCTCACAAATACCTGTACAAAAATCCTGCTGCATACCCAGAGGTCATTACACAGGGACCAAAATGAATCATATTCCTTCTGACAAGGACTCCAGAGCTCTGGACAGATGGGGTAAAAAGTATACACTTCTGCAATCTTAGCTATCAGAGCAGCTATCAGAGCACTCAACTGTCAGTTCCACATGCTAAAATATCAACAACACACTTTGGAACTATTAAAACAAAAGATTTCAACCTTTCCTGACTGTGAGTTAAAAGATTTACTGCACTCTACTTGTCAAGTGGCTAAACACTCATTGCACTATGGATATGACACCCTAGAAGCCTCATGTACGGCAGCAGTGTCTGGCTCTGTCATTAGGAGACATGCATGGTTGAAGGAATGACCTCTTCCTGATCATGTCAAATCTAAATTACTTGATGCACCCTTGGATAAGGACCGCTTGTCTGGAGAAAAAACAGAAGTGCTTAAAAAGATGGAAGACAAAGCAAAATCTATGCAAACAGTAAGAGACTTCCTTCAGGAACAACCTCCTAGGTTCAGCAGGAATTTTCCCTGAAAACACTGGTCTTTTCCTGCACCTAGCAGACAGAGGCCAAGGTAAGCCCCACAGGGACAGACCACCCAGACTCCTGTCCCAGGGACAGCAGAGAACCAAACTGTGGACCACTTCCACTCCAAAGGCAGGGAGTTCTAAGCCATCCTTCTATGGCAAAAACTCTCAATGACCCCCCCACCTGCCCTCTTTCCACTAACTAAAAACTAGGAGGAAGGCTCTCCCTCTGCAAAGAAAATTGGCTTTCTGTAACCAAGGACCAATAGGTCTTAAAGATCATTTTTCAGGGATACAAATTCTCTTTCAACAAACTCCCAGTTCCAAGAGGGTATCTAGACTTACCTCCAAATTAGTGAGCAGAGGCATTGAAACAAGTCCATACTCTCATATCCCCAGGGGCAGTAGAACCTGTCCCCTCAGATCAAACAGGCAAAGGCTTTTATTCCAGACTATTCCTTGTTCCCAGAAAAGAGGGTGCTTGGTGCCCTATCTTGGATCTATCTATTCTGAACACCTTCCTGGTGGTCCCCAAATTCAAAATGCTAACTTTACAGCAGCTGCTGCCTATGCTGACAAAAAATGCATTGTTAGTTACCCTGGATCTAAAAGATGCCTACCTCCATATCCCCATAAGTGAATCCTGCAGGAAATTCCTTCGCTTCAGAGCAGGCTCCCAACACTTTGTTCTCTGCGCTACCCTTTGGCTTATCTACTACTCCCAATGTACTCACCAAATGCTTAGCCCAGGCCGTAGCATTTTGCAGACAGAAAAATATACACATTTACCCTTATTTGGACGGCTGCCTCATTCAGGCAGATTGCAGGGAAAAGCTCCTCAAGAACCTCCTCTTTGTCAAAAACCTCCTAACCACCTTGGGGTACACATTCAACGACAAGAAATCAAGGCAAACACCCTCCAGAAGGATCATTTTCTTGGGAGCACTGCTGGACACAGTATGCCTAATGGCCTTCCTATCCCCAGAAAAGCAGAGCTTCCTGCCTCTCTGCTTTACACAGCTGGCTTCCAGAAGTCACCTCACTGTGAGGAAGTTCCTGCAAGCCTTGGGGTGCATGGCATCTTGCATCCTTCTAATTCCTCTGGCCAGGCTTCACATGAGAAAATTTCAGTGGTACCTAAAGAACCTTTGATGTCAGTATTCTCAAACCCTAGACCAATCTCTCCCTCTGATCCCCTGTATAAGGGATGAGTTTCTCTGGTGCGGAAGGGCCTGTGCCCAGAACAAGGGTCTTTCCTTCACCCACCGCCCAACCGGGAAGACCATTACCACTGATGCCTCCGACATAGCTTGGGGCACTCACCTGGCAGGCAGGTGCACCCAAGGTCTTTGGTATGCCCAGCACCTTCCCTTACATATCAACCAGAAGGAAATGATGGCAGTACAAAAGGCTCTGACATCCTTCAAACCCCATCTCAAGCCAGGGTTTTTCCTTATCAAAACAGACAACACCATAGTAATGCGGTACATCAACAAACAGGGAGGGACCCAATCTTACCCTCTGTGCAGGCTAGCCATGAGCCTCTGGCTGACAGCCTCTTCCATGGGCTACACCTGATAGCCCAATACCTACCAGGGATCAACAACACCCTGCCAGTCCACTTAAGCAGAAACTTACTGGACCACAATGAATGGCAGCTCAAGAGAAAAATCTTTTTACAAATCACTCCGGCATGGGGGATTCCAGAGGTGGATCTCTTTGCTTCGAACCTCAACCATCAGCTGAAAAAATTCTGTACCAGGGAGCATCACCAACTAGCATGGAAGGTGGATGCCTTGACCTTCCCCTGGAACACCCTCTTTGTGTATGCATTCCCTCCTCTGCCTCTTATTCCCAAGTACTGATCAAAGTAAGGGAGGAGAGACCAAAGGCCATCCTCATTGCTCCAGATTGGGACAGACAACATTGGTACCCCTTACTGCACAGCCTGACCTTACAGCCTTCTAGGCAGATTCCCCTGATCTCAGACCTCTTAACTCAGGTGGGGCCGGGGGAGTGCTGCACCCAGACTTGCAGACTCTCAAACTATTAGCATGGCTAATACTCTAAAGGCAAACAAGGGGCCCCTGTTAAGCAAAAAGTTCCTAGAAATTATCACAGAGGCCAGAAGGCCCAGCACCAGAAAATCCTATGCAGGAGAATGGAAAAGAATCTGCTCCTGGAGCCAGTCCAGAAGGGCAATGCCACACAACCTTCCATCATTCTTATCCTGGACTACCTAGCAGAGCTGCTTAATAGTGGCCTCTCCTTCTCCTCCATTAAAATCCATGCCTCAGCCATTTCTGCTCATTTTCATATAGAGCAGCCCCTGTTCTCTCATCCTTTGATTAAATAATTCCTCAGAGGGGCTTCTAATATCAGGCCTCCCAGAAGGCCACCCACTCCATCCTGGGACCTGAATTATATTTTAGAAAAACTATCTTTACCACCCTTCAAACCTGCTGCTTCAGCAGAACTAAGATACCTCTCCTGGAAGACTGCTTTTCTCCTAGCTATCACCTCAGCCAGAAGGGTTTTAGAACTTCAGGCACTGATTGCCTTTGAGCCCTTCATCATCTTACATGCAGACAGGGTCTCCAAGAGGACTAATCCCTCCTTTATACCCAAGGTGGTATCTAATGTAACTCTCAACCAGGCCATACATCTTCCCACCTTCTTTCCTAACCCTCAAAACAAGGGGGAAAGAATTATGCACTCACTAGATATGCACAGACAGCTCAGAGACTGTACTAAACCCTTCAGGAAAACAGACAAACTATTTGTCAGCTTTTCCCCAGGGGCAGAGGGGAAGCCCATTTCCAAACAAACCATTTCCAGATGGATATCACACTGTATCCATTTCGAACCCATTCCACTAGGACAGCCTCCACTTCCACAGCATTCCTCAGAGGAGTTCCTACCAGGGACATCCTGGAAGCTGCCACCTGGACTTCTGTCCATACCGTTACCATGCATTACCACCTACCTCTATTTTTTAAGGCTAGGGCAGGGTTTGCCTCTGCAGTTCTGTAGGACATGCTGACCCATTCCTAGGTCTCTTACTAATCCTACCACCCTTCTCCTCAGCTTTGGGAATCCTCCCACAGGTGAAACACGAAGAACATAGTACAGTTGTGTACACTTAACATAAATGTAGATGTTCGGGTGTATTTGCTGTCCTAATTTCCCACCCTCCTTCCCCCTTGTATCTCCATTCTTTAGAGAGACATAAGTTTCTAATGGTGGCTTTTAGCTAACAGGGCCACCGTTTTCATATTTACTTGGACCTCTGACTGGTTAGGGCAAGAAAAACTGATGCAATGGCATCTCTGCCTTCCTTTATAGCACTGACGGCCTGACATCAGGCAGTAAACAACAACAGCTGATGCAGAAAAACATTGACTCTGGTATTCAGGTCGGCCGAGGGCTACCACAGCAGGGATAATCCCACAGGTGATGACTGCAACAGTGAATACAGTTGAACATCTGCATTTATGGTAAGTGTACATAACTGTACATTCTAAAGACTTAAACCCTACTTTTGATATAAATAGGACGTGCTGGGGTGACAGATGTGTATCCCAGAGACTACCCCTTCTTTGGAACAGGCTCCCCATGCATGTGAAGCAAGAGTTCCTCCGTAACCCAATTCAAGTGTAACTTGGGACGGGGAATAGGAACTTCGTCCCTGGTTTGGCATCTATGTCTCTAATGGACACAAAGGTACTAGAACTTGTCAGAGATCTGGGATGCATGGCTAGGCTTAAAAAGGTCCCAGTGGACATTAGCCTAGTACATACAGTATCTATGAACCTGTGTCTTCGTTAATCAAAATTTGGCACTTTTTCCCTATAAAATCTTATCTTCGTTGACATGTGTATTTCTGCCTTTACATGCCCACTGTGATAAAGTAATCTGGCTTCATGAAGTTGTGTATTCTCAGTGCCCTCTCCCAGATGTTCTTCGTGTTTCACTGTTGCAGTCATTACATTTGGGTTATCTGCCTGCAGGTAGCCCTCAGCCGACCTAAGTGTCAAAGTCCTGGATTCCTGCGTCGGATGCTTTCTCTTCTTCCATGACGTCAGGTCATCAGGGGTATAAAACATGCAGCCAACGCCATTACATCAGTCTTTCTTGCCGCGCGGTGCCCAAAGCAGAAGCAGTTCGTAAGTGCCGGTTGGCCAACTCCTGAAATTTTTGTTTTCGAGTTTCAGAGCCGAAGTCTTTAAAAAAAAAAAAAAAAAAGCTAAGTACCTTGTTGGGGATCCTTTTTCTTGCTCTTAACCGATGTCAGTAAAAGTTAACAATTGTTTTACCTGTGGAAAGCAAATACCTCATAAAGATTTTCATTTGTACTGCATTCCTTCCTTAGGCCCAGACCACGATGTCCCTCGCTGTCGGTTTTGTGCCTTATTCACCCCCCCCCGGACTATTCGTCGTCTGTTTCTTTTTGCAGCAAATTATTTTGGTACTCGCTTTAACTATCCAGAAATGGCATTGGTAAGCCATCTGACTACCGAGATTCTGAAAAAATGTAAAGATAAAGACAGAAACAGACAGCATAGGTCCAAAACTGCCGACGGTGCTTCCGTTAAGCTAGTCGCCAGTTCGCCAGTACTCAATGAGGCGCTTTCACAGCCTCTGATACCCACTACTTCAGATTTGCAGGCCTCTACTGAGACACATTCAGAGTATGCCGCGAGATGCTTTTTTGACCATGGAACCTGCAGATGTCTCTACCTTAGATGGGTCCGGAGCCGCTGTGCAGGCACCGGCTTCTGAGGGTGTATTCAGGCCTACTAACTTGCATTTCAAATCAACACCATCTTCTTCTTCAAGGCCTAAAACTCAACCCACGCCTAGAAAACCGACTTCCAAACTGCATGGTCAGGCCCATATGCCTAAAAAAAAAAAAAACAAATGAGAAGAATGGCTGAAGACCTTATTACCTTAATTAGGGGAAACCTGCCTTCACCCACTTAAGAGACCTTGAACTGATTTTCCTTCTGATTCTTCTGATCAGGATTCTGAAATTTCTGTTTCTTCTGATTACCAGGATTTGCCCTTCTGTACCTATGAGGATTTTGATGCAGAGGATTCCATTCCCTCTGCTTCCCCTCCAGAAGATTTTTCTTTTGGTGAAACCTTGCACATTGTAAGGGAGCATTTCCACTGGGAAAGCCAGGATTACTCTGATTCCAAAAAGAGGCTTAGGTAATTCTTACTCCTCCCTCAACACAGGCCTTTAGCTATCCCTCCTATCCTGGACATTGTAGATGATGCCTTCTTGGAATCTAGCCTGGCCCCAGACACTTTACCTCTAGCTCCCAGGAAGCCTGACAGGTATTAGAGTACCTGACTGTCACAAGTTCCTCTTCATGAATTCTACTGCGGACCCAGAGACCATTTCCCAAGGACCTAAAGGCATTAAGGCTACTACTGCCAAAAAACCTTACTCTCTCTGATAAGAGATTCCAGGGCCTTGGAGAGATGGGGTAAGAAGGTATACACTTCTGCTGCTTTGGCCATTAGGGCCTTAAACTGCCAGTTTCATATGTTAAAGTAGCAGCATATCACGGGATTACTTAAACAGAAAATTATGTTGATTCCTGACTGTGTTGAAAATAAAGAATTACAGGATTTAATGCATTCTGCTGAACAAGTTGGTAAACATAATTTGCAGTGTGGTTTTGACTCTAGAACATAGCACTCAACCTTCCATCTCCAAAATGAGGAACACTAGCCCTCATAATGTGGGACAAATGGAAAAATGTGGAACACGTACTTATGGCTTACTAACAACTTTAACTAGGAAGGCTATAGGATGGTTAAAATATGCTGGTTTTACTTATAAAGATCTTTTAATTAATTAACATGGTTCATTTCTATTTACCATAGATTTCACTTAAAAAAAAAATCCTAACACTGAATGTGTGACAGAGTTTTTCAGTGTGGAACATTAAGGAACTTTGAGGAACATGAACTTTTTAAGACCCCAAATGAGGTACATTCCTCATAATGAGGTATGCTTTAGAAGCATCTTGCAGGGCTGCTGTCACTGGGTCTGTACTTAGAAGGCATGCTTGGCTTAAGGAGCAATCTTTACCAGATCATGTTAAAGCTAAATTACTGGATGCTCCCTTAAACCAAGACTGCCTGTTTGGCAACAAAGCAGAAGAAGTACTTAAAAAGATGGAGGAAAAAGCTAAATATATGCAAACTGTTAAAGATTTCCTGCAAATACAGCCTCCCAGACTTAGCAGGCATTGGTCTTCTAAGAATTGGTCCTTTCCTGTCTCTTCCAGGCCTTCTCAGTCCAAAACCAGGAACAGCAGACCACCTAGGCTACAGTCTCCAAGTACTCACAGGCCTAAGCAGTGGGGGGCTCCCACTTCCAAAGCTGGAAGTAGTAAGACTCCCCCCTATGGAAAAATGTCACAATGACGTCACCTTAAACTTCCAAGTCCTGCTCAACTGCCTGCTCCCTTAGGGGGAAAGATCGCCCTGCATGCACAAAACTGGGAACTCATCACCCAGGATAAATGGGTTTTAAATATAGTTTTCCAAGGATACAGATTCCATTTCCACACCTTACCAACCCCAAACGGTTGCCCAGACCTACCCCCAAATCAGTGGGCAGAGGCTCAACAGCAGGTTCTCTCTCTCTTCTAAGTATCTGGGCTATTCAACCTGACCCAGCAGAAGAAAGGGGACAAGGTTTTTACTCAAGACTTTTCCTGGTACCCAGAAAAGACAGCTCCTGATATCCTGTCTTAGACACCTCTGTTCTAAACACTTTTTTGGTAATCCCAAAATTCAAAATGCTAACACTTCAACAGCTGCTTCCTATGCTAGGAAAAGATGCCTGGTTGGCAACCTTAGACTTAAAGGAAGCTTACCTGCACATTCCAATAAGGGAATCTTGCAGGAAATACCTACACTTCAGAGCAGTTCTCTGCACTTCCCTTTGGCTTATCTACTGCACCTAGGGTATTCACAAAGTGTCTAGCTCCAGTCATTGCATTTTGCAGGCAAAGAAATATTCAAAAATAACCATACCTGGACAGTTGTCTAATTCAGGCAGAAAGCCAAGACATGCTACTAAAACATCTGGCATTTGTAAAGAAACTTCTAACCTCACTGGGGTACACCATAAACGAAAATAAGTCTCATCTAGTACCCTGGCAAAAAATTGTATTCCTGGGAGCAAGCTTAAACACAACTTCCCAGATGGCTTACCTCACACCAGAGAAACAAGTTTGACAGCCTACTTCAAACTACTGGCCATAAAGACCCAGCTATCTGCAAGGAAGATCCTGCAAGCCGTGGTTCATGGCCTTTTGCATTCTACTAATTCCATATGAAGAAACTACAATGGTATCTAAAAAGCCTATGGTGTCAATATTCTCAGGACCTGAACTCAATGATTCCTATCATTCCTTGCATAAAGACAGAGTTCCTTTGGTGGGCAGAGGCCTGCTACCACAACAAGGGGCTCTCATTCACTCTACCCCCTGCCGCCCAAACCCTAACAGCCGCATCAGACTATGCATGGGGGACTCAATTGGCAGGGCTGTGCATTCAGGGCAAATGGAACCAGAGACAGATGCACTTGCATATCAATCAAAAGGAAATGTTAGCTGTACAGAATTCCCCTGACAGCCTTCAAGGAACACATTCTTCCAGGACAATTATTGGTAAAGACAGACACAACCACTGTTATGTGATACATAAACAATCAGGGGGGAATCAACTCGTACCCTCTCTGCAGACTAGCCATGGCTCTGTGGAACACAGCCTTGAGCTACCAAGTGCATCTGCAAGCTCAATTCCTGCCAGGCAAGTTAAATTCACTATCAGATGACCTAAGCAGAAATCTCATGGACCCACACGAATGGAAACTGGAACCACAGATATTCAACCTTTTGAGAAACAAATGGGGGCATCCGGAGATAGACCTGTCTGCCTCCCCTCAGAACTGCCAGTTGGACAAATTTTGCACAATGACTTTCCACAGTCAAGCTTGGAAAGTGGATGTTCACCTGGGAAAGCCTCTCAGTTTATGCCTTTCCCCCTCTGCCTTTTCTCTCAAATGTTCTGCTAAATATTAAACAGGACAAACCAAGGACAGTACCGATTGCACCAGACTGGCCACGCCAACACTGGTGTGTACCCCCTCTTGCACAGTATGTCACTGCTGGAACCAAGGCACCTTCTTCAGACCCCTTCCCTATTGTCCCAGCAGGAGGGCCAGATTCTGCACCCTCAACATCAAACCCTGAGCCTTGCAGCCTGGCTAATTCCTTGAGCTCTCCATTATCATCCCTCAGTAAGCAGGTGCTAGATGTCATTATGGAGGCAAGAAGGCTTAGTACTAGAAAATCATATGCTGAAAAGTGGAAAAGATACTGTTCCAGGAGCCAGAATCAAGGGATGGGCACAACGGTGCCCAGCTTACTGCATATTCTTCAGTACTTAACAGAGATGATAAATAGGCAGAGATCTCTCAGGGTCAATATCAAGGTGCAGGTACTCCATGACTATCGAAGCCAACCATCAACCAAAAAAGTAAAAAATCAATAAAAAATATATTCTACTTGAACAGCAAAAAACTTTATTCCATGGGTTGCTAGCGCTTTCACATCTACTCTGGATGCTTCTTCAGACTTTAATAAAACACTTCACTTCTGTATTTAAATACATATCAATTAAACAGTTAACCAGTGAAAGCCTTTGTATGAATACATAACTATAAAAGTCAGAAACTTCTAAATAAATAAAAAGTCAGAAACTTATATTGTGAAAATTAAAAATTCAAAATTCAACATTGACACTAAAATGGATGTAATAATAGATTATTACTGTTAACATTTCAGATGGCAAATAGCATATGACTATATATTATTAAAAACACAAGAGCATATAAAAACAGCATGTGATAAAAAACATTTCAAATATATAAAACTACTGAAAAACTTCTAAAAATACATATTCCTACTAACACCAAGAGACATGAAAAAGTCAAATGTATTGCAATAAATAACTGCTAATGCTTCAGATGACGACTGACTAGAAAGGGTTTCAGAGTAACCCTCTCATTAAGGCCATGTCCTTCATCTGCAGTTATTTATTTCTCGGAGGTGTCCCTACCAGGGACATCCTAGAAGCTGCTACCTGGAGCTCTGTACATACCTTCACCAAGCATTACCACATGCCTTTTTTTTCTAAATCCAGAGCTGGTTTTGCCACTGCAGTTTTGCAGGGCTTAATAGCTGGTCCTAATGCTCTCTAACTTCCTCCTCCCTTCCTTAGCTTTGGGAATCAACCCAAATGTAATGACTGCAATAGTGAAACACGAAGAACACAGTGCAGTTGTGTACACTTACCATAAATGTAGATGTTCGAGTGTATTCACTGTTGCAGTCCTGGTTACCCTCCCTCCAGCCCCCTGACTTCTTTTGGCTATACTTTTCTTCTTGTCTAGTGTATTTCAGCTTTCTGGTGTATTTGCTTTTTGTTGGAGGTGTAACATAGCATGTTATTGCTTTCCGTTATGGGGGCACCTGACATCTGGGGCAAGAAAAACTGATGTAAAGGCGTCAGCTGCATGTTTTATACCCCTGACGACCTGACATCATGGAAGAAGAGACAGCATCCTTTGCAGGAATCCAAGACTTTGATATTCAGGCTGGCTGAGGGCTACCTGCGGGCAGGTAACCCAAATGTAATGACTGCAACAATGAATACATTTGAACATCTACATTTATGGTAAGTGTACACAACTGTACTTTCTTTTGCCACTCATACATACAGTTTGGATCTCAGTTCATGCAGCCAGTGGTAATGGCATAAGTGCCCACACATCCATTAAATACAGTCCCACACTATGATTCAAGTCCATTAGATACAGTCCCATACTATTGTTCAAGTCCATTAGATAGTCCCACACTATGATTAACATCCAATAGATACACTCCCACACTATGATTCAAGTCCATTAAATACACTCCCACACTATGATTCACATCCATTAGATACAGTCCCTCATTCCCACACTATGATTCACGTCCCATTAGATACAGTCCCACACTATGATTCAAGTTCATTAGATACAGTCCCACACTACGATTAAGTCCATTAGATACAGTCCCACACTATGATTCAAGTCCTATAGATACAGTCCCACATTATGATTCACGTCCCTTAGATACAGTCCCACATTATGATTCACGTCCCTAAGATACAGTCCCACATTATGATTCACGTCCATTAGATACAGTCCCACACTATGATTCACAGCCATTAGATACAGTCCCACACTGTGATTCAAGTCCATTAAATACAGTCCCACACTGTGATTCAAGTCCATTAGATACAGTCCCACACTAAGATTCAGGTCCCATTAGATAACACTCCCATACTATGATTCAAGTCCATTAGGTACAGTCCCATACTATGTTTCAAGTCCATTAGATACACTCCAACACTATGATTCAAGTCCATTATGATTCAAGTC